>NC_138958.1:17995000-18072500 GCF_965226115.1 Aulonocara stuartgranti
AAATGTGTCAAAAGATGGTCGCTCACAGTGGACATAGATGGCTTCTTCTATGTCCACTGTGAGCGACCATCTTTGAACAGAGGCGGGGGTTTACGACACCAACTCTCTGCCATCTATAATCCAGTTTTGAGATCCCTTCCCAGACGCCTTAACGCCCACTCACATCCTGGGCCATCTGACCTCAGGAATTCGCATGATAAGGTGGGGCCAGGTTTCACAATGAACACACCCGAAACTCTGGCTGATTGGGACCCACGCCCAGTTTCCCACCTTGGCTCAGGCGATTAGAGGATCATCAGGGGGTCCTTTTGTCCCTCTGTGGGGGGTCACTCCCACTAGGTTTATATCTGGGACTTTCCACCATTTGACCTTAGAACTGAAGAAGCTTCTCGGATGAGAGGTGAAACGTCTTCAAGCAACTTAAAGAAGTCCAGACGCTTTTCTTTGCAAGCTCCTTTGACAATGCAAATGTACTGTTTATACGATTGGGGAAACCTGCAGTCAGCTGAGACTGACGAAGTCACTTGGATGTGTGACGAAACATTTCTCCCACAAAACGCTACGTCCAGATGAGCAGAATCAAGTTTTGGAGATTCATTAGTTATAGTCTTTTTATAGCTAAGGGAGTAGAGTCTGTAAACCATGTGTGTACATCTAGTATATCAGTATTTATGGATGCCAAATGGGGAGGTGATCGTTTTATGCTGTGACCTTTAGTGTTGTAGAGACTGGCTACTTTAGTTGGATCACTTGTGAGTGTTGTTGGCCAGGTGAAGGCAATAACACTGTGGGCTGCTGAGCCGGTCCTTGATGTGATCATTGTGTGGACAAGCTCTCCATTTGTGGTTGGTCACTAGTATGCTTGCTTTACTTAATTTTATGGATTAAAGTAACTTGTTGTGGTATAGGGCCAATTGTATGCGGCCATTTGTGTGGTGGACACAACAGATCACTTGACTGTGAATATCCACTGCTCCTTTCAGTTTGTTTGTAACAGTTTGTGTAATCCTTTTGAGTTTGTGGCTGTTGTGCACCTTGTGTTTGTCACATGTTACTGTTTGTGTGTTCAGTGTGGCAACTTGAGATCCTCATCAGAATCAGAATCAGAAAGACTTTATTTATCCCCAAGGGGGAATTAAGAATGAAGATGTCAACGAAAGTAATGTGAGCACTTAGTTTTGTGTGGTAAGACATCTGATGGTAAAATGCTCAAGTATGTGCTTTGGCTCAAACTTGTATGCAAGGTTGCCTTTTACTTTAACTGGTCTATTAGAATATTATTTGTTGAATGTGAACACTGTGCTTCTCCTAGTTTTTTCTGTTCTTTCAGGTTTGGAAGATCAGGAATAAAACAATTCCAGAGGGTCTTGTTAATTCATTTAAGGGTCCTAAAGGAACCCTTTTGAGGGCGGGGATGTTACACCCCTCTGCAGCCACTAACCTGTTTGCAGTGGCAGTGCAACAGTGTTCAGCTGTTGCTAACTGACCATACCTGGTGAGGTGTGGATAAAGGCAGGCTTTCAGGAAGGCACACCAGTATTTGCCTTAGTGGTATCAGCTACTTTAGCTAGCTTATTATATAATTTAAAATAAAACCTCTTCTCTATGAAATTCTGGTGTTAGTCTCCACATTTATGTTGCGGCTTTTGAGCTGGAAGAAAAATAAGATTTCCCAATGTGGCTAAAAATACTATTTAATATGCAGCCTTAGATGGTGACCTCATTGTACAAATAAAACAACATCTATAACCTGACTCAAACATTTACACAAATGTAAATGACAAAATGCAGTAGCAAAAAAAGTAGATATACACAGCAGCAGGCTTCTCTTTATCCCCATTTAGCACAAGTGAAAGAGACATGAATGGGGTGGTATAACTGATAAATATTGCAGTTTACATTACTAGTTTCCTCATTCAAAGGAATTAAAAAGCATTTTTGAATTTTGGAATTAAGAGTTAATAGTTAGTGAAGCAAAATACACCAAATTAAAACTTATGATTCAGTATAGAGAGTACAAATGTGGAGTCCATGCAACTCCCACCAACCCCCACGCATGCAACATGCTTACTAGTGGTGTCCCACTGATTAATGCCCTGAAAAAAACAGCAACACATGGCACCTTAGTATTACAAAAATTAAATTGAAATAAAAATTATAAGTAAAATACAGTTTAAAAAAAGTTCCCTGCAACTCACTCAGTACATTAAATCTCAACTACAAAAACAGAATTGGTCCTAGCACTGAACCCTGTGAGACTCAATAATTAACTTTTGTGTGTGAAAGATTATGTGAGATAAAAGGAAGATTGGAGATTTCGGTAGAAGGTAATTATTGAAGTTAACTCAGAAAGATCAATTGGAGAGAAAGTTTGTAAATATGGTACTGAAAGTAGATGTAGATAATGTTACATCTGTGACATAATTTGAGTAATTTTTTCTCTAATGATTAAAATTTTATTCGTAAAGAAGTTCATGAAGTCATTACTAGTTAACAATAAAGGAATGGTTGGCTCAACAGAGCTCTGACTTTTTGTCAGCCTGGCAACAATGCTGAAAAGAAACCTAGGGTTGTTCTGATTTTCTTCAATCAGTGATGAATAGCAAGATATTCTAGATTCATGGAGAAGGTTTTTGTTTTAATTTTTATAAAGCGGCAAACTATTTTTCCAGGCTAAATGATGATCTTCTTTGTGAGTGAGGTGCCATTTCCTCTCCAGCTTAACTTTAAGGTGCATATTTCAGAGTTATACAGGGAAGTTAAATACTTTTGATTTGAGGCTCTGATGTGAGTATGGGGTGAAGGAGTAAAATTATTAACAAGACAATCGACCTCTGTTGGAGTAGTGTTCAGGTAGTTGCTCTGCTATGACAGTGTGTTGGTACAGGGCACCGAAGACAAAAACAATGGAGGGGATTATATCCTTAAACTTAGTTAAGGCACTTTCAGAAAGACATCTACTGTGATGGAAACTATTCCCCACTGTTGTGTAATCAACTATTGTACACTCAACAAAAATATAAACGCAACACCTTTGTTACTGCTCCCATTCCCCATGGGATGGACGTAGAGACCTAAAATTCATTCCAGATACACAATATAACCATCCCTCCCAAACAGTGGTCACAAATCAGTCCAAATGTGTGGTAGTGGGCACATCTGCTATATTGAGATAATCCATCCCACCTCACAGGTGTGCCACATCAGGATGCTGATCTGACATCATGAGTAGTGCACAGGTGTACCTCAGACTGCCCACAACAAAAGGCCACCCTGGAATGTGCAGTTTTTTGTGCTATTGGGGGTCTGGGGACCCAGAACCGGTCAGTATCTGGTGTGACCACCATTTGCCTCATGCAGTGCAACACATCGTCGCATGGAGTCTATCAGATTGTCAATTGTGGCCTGTGGAATGTTGGTCCACTCCACTTCAATGGCTGTGCGAGGTTGTTGGATATTCGTGGGAACTGGTACACGCTGTCGTATACGCCGGTCAAGCACATCCCAAACATGCTCAATGGGTGACATGTCCGGTGAGCATGCTGGCCATGCAAGAACTGGGACATTCTCAGCTGCCATCTGCCCTGAACAATGTGAACCATGATTCATCCGTGAAGCGCACACCTCTCCAACGTGCCAGACGCCATCGAATGTGAGCATTTGCCCACACAAGTCTGTTACGGCGACGAGCTGGAGTCAGGTCAAGACCCCGATGAGGACGACGGGCATGCAGTTGAGCGTCCCTGAGACGGTTTCTGACAGTTTGTGCAGAAATTGTTTGGTTGTGCAAACCAATTGTTCCAGCAGCTGTCTGGGTGCCTGGTCTCAGACGATCTTGGAGGTGAACCTGCTGGATGTGGAGGTCCTGGGCTGGTGTGGTTACACGAGGTCTGCGGTTGTGAGGCCGGTTGGATGTGCTGCCATATTCTCTGAAACGCCTCTGGAGACGGCTTATGGTTGAGAAATGAACATTCAATGCACGGGCGACAGATCTGGTTGACATTCCTGCTGTCAGCATGCCAATTGCACGCTCCCTCATTGCTTGTGGCATCTGTGGCATTTTGCTGTGAGACAAAACTGCACATTCCAGGGTGGCCTTTTGTTGTGGGCAGTCTGAGGTACACCTGTGCACTACTCATGATGTCAGATCAGCATCCTGATGTGGCACACCTGTGAGGTGGGATGGATTATCTCAATATAGCAGATGTGCCCACTACCACACATTTGGACTGATTTGTGACCACTGTTTGGGAGGGATGGTTATATTGTGTATCTGCAATGAATTTTAGGTCTCTACGTCCATCCCATGGGGAATGGGAGCAGTAACAAAGGTGTTGCGTTTATATTTTTGTTGAGTGTAAATGTAAATGTTATCAGGAAATGATCAGACAGGAGAGGGTTTTCAGGAAACACTGTTAAATGTTCAGTTTCTATGCCATATGTTAAAACAAGATGGGAAAATATATATACATATCATCATAAAATGAAAATGACTGTGTCTGATTAAAGTGGTGGGTGGGGACGACTTCCGGGTGTCATGGCAGAATGAGTGGATGCGTTTGGTGGCTGCTCCCTACAATCAGGAATAGAAAACACAGAAAACTCGTTAACAGACAACTCAATTGAGTAAGGCGAACGTAGTTGGTGAGGAATAAGGCAAAAGGAGGCCAAAATGCCAAGGGGACATGACAAAGCCGCAAAAACAAATGCTAACAATGCAACAGGACAAGATTGCACGAGCCCCAACAGTATAATTAGCGACTCAGCTGGCGAGCTATTAAAAGCTATCGAATCATTGAAATTAGAAATGAAACAAGATAACGAAAGGCTGAGAGAAGGCATCAACACGCTACAGCAGGAACTGGGCGGCAAACTCGATAAGATAAAGGAGGACATAAAAACTCTGTCGGAGAGAGTGGGGGAAGCTGAGGACTGAGTGGGAAATATAGAAGACATGACACTGGAGTTAACTGAAGCGCTCCTCCAAAGTTTGAAAACAGAAATTTGTTCAGAACATGCTGGTGGATCTAGAGTCAAGATCCCGCAGAAATAACATACGCATGTTTGGAGTGGAGGAAGGCACCGAGGGGAGATCCGTCCAAGACTTTGTTTCGGAGACTAGAAACTATCAGGTTAGCTCAGGTGATTTGTTTTTACGGGAAAAAAAATACATTATTAAACATAGGTAATTAATAGGGGTGCAATGATATTCGTATCGATATTGAACCGTTCGATACAGTGCTTTCGGTTCGGTACGCATATGCATCGAACAATACAAAATTTGTAATTTATTTTATCAACTTTCCTTCTGACGATGCTGTCTGTGTTGAGCGCTCAGTGAATCTGCGTTCGACTACTCCGCCTAGGCTGCACTGTCGAGCGCAGATCCACTGAGCGCTCAACACAGACAGCATCGTCAGAAGGAAGAGCGCAGGGCAAGCTAGCGAGACAGAAGTTAAGCTCTCCTTGCAACATGGACCTCCCCCACCCTCATTCAGATCTGGCGTTTGGAATTATTTTGGTTTTCATGTGACGTATGACCCTGAAGGTAAGCGAGTCATGGACTAAAGTAAAACAGTATGTTAGATGTGCCATGCAATGCTCAATTACATGGGTGGGAACTAGTGTGTTAGCGCAGTTAGCTCGTTAACGTGTTGGCCGTCTAGCCCCATGCACGGGGCGATTGGCAGTAGCGGAGATTTGCCGTGTTGTGGCGTTAAGGTCATTTCAACGAGATTAACCTGAAAGCACTAGTGGGAACACAACGAATATGACTGCACATTTACGCCGACATCATCCTAGTGCAAAGACAAGTGGAAGCAGACAAAAACAAGCAAGCATGCTACTAACTTTAGCCGAGTCATTTAGACAGCTGTTAGCACATGATTCTCCTTATATGTTTAATGTGCTGCTGAGAATATAGCCCAGAAGAAGCGGATAGTATAGCTTTTATTTTGGAAAGAGACATTTCTCTGTAATAAACTCTCTTTTCCAAAGATGAGTGATTCCTCAATCAGATACAGGGCTCGCAAAATCGCTAGCCCGACGTCCTGGGGCTAGCGATTTTTCCAGTCGGGCTACCAAAATCTATCTCTGCCCTGCCCGTCGGGCTATTGTAGGAAGGAAAAATATATGTCAATGCTTTTGCATTCTTTCAGAAATGTAGCTGGGTAATTATGTCATTGGCATCGGTGAGCCACTGTCAATATGTGACATATTGAAATCGCGTTTGAATTTGCTTTCACTTTGCAATCGTGCGAACTGTGTATAGAGAGCGACAGCACTGATCTGTGAGTGATGATAATTTGTGCACCAATTCCTCTGACATCGTCTTATCAATCGTTAGCTTACTATGCAAACATGACAAGTGAAATCTCCCGCAGCAAGCTTAAACATGTGAGAGGTTGATCGCGCAGAGAATCGCTGAGCTTATGTGAGTGCGTGTGTAAAAGCAGCAGGATATATATTTTAGTTCTGCTGAGCCAAATAAGACAGGTCAGGGTGAAGAAGTGACAGCCAAAGAAAAGCTTTCCACAAAACGGAGAAGTTATGACAAATCAGACTATAAGGCAAAAAGAAAGTGCAGCTTTATGGTTTCATGGACAAAAGAATTTCTGTGGCTGCAATATGACGAGCTAAATAACCAGGGGTGCACATAAGTGGTCCGCAGGTGCGCATTCACTGTCAAAATAAAAAACACGCACAAGGGTTAGGGTTAAATTTAAAAACTGTACTTTTGAGTTAAAATATACATTTATAATTTTAATAAATGACAAATGAAAAAGGCATGAACATTTTTTTTGTATCGAAAAAATATCGAACCGTGACACCAAAGTATCGAACCGAACCGAACCGTGAATTTTGTGTATCGTTGCACCCCTAGTAATTAAGTTTAACTTACATATTTTTGCATCTTTATATTTTTAGCATTTCAGTCTAGGTCAGGATAAATTTCACAATTAAAATTTCTAACTTATTTGACATAAGGCCAAGAGACAATAAGGATTTCACTTAGTCCTAAAACAAAATATCCATCCATCCATCCATCCATCCATTCATTCTCTTCTGATTATACTTGTCAGGGGGTGCTGGAGCCTATCCCAGCTACCATAGGGCAAGAGGCAGAATACACCCTATATTGGTCACCTAACCCCACTGACAAAACAAAACAGAATAAATATTGCTAAATCTAATAACTATTTTGGCCACCATAGACACACTTTAATTAAAGCCTTCTTTTGTATATTTTTTCAGATTGAGAGGCTGTAATCTCACAGAGAAAAGCTGTGAAGCTCTCTCCTCAGTTTTCAACTCGCAGTCCTCTAGCCTGAGAGAGTTGGACTTGAGTAACAATGACCTGCAGGATTCCGGAGTGAAGCTTCTGTCCACTGGACTAAAGAGTCCACACTGTATGCTGGAAACTCTCAGGTCACATCAAGAGACATTTTGTTTTTCATCAACAGACCAAAATTGCCAATATTATTATCTTCTCTCATGACTTTGCAGTTTTAGTATTATTTTAAAATCACAGAAAACTGCCACATTTTTGTTTATTTTAACATAAGGCAATGAAGATTCCAGTTGGTCCTGAAATATTGCCAAATCTATTGTTTTCTTGTCGTACCTTGAATACGCTTTAACACCAGTGCTATTATGTTCTTCTTCATAATTTTTCAGACTGAATGTATGTAATCTGTCTGAGAGAACCTGTGAAGTGCTGTCCTTATTACGCAGTTCCCAGTTCTCTAGACTGAGACAACTGGACCTAAGTAACAATGACCTGCAGGATTCAGGACTGAAGCTTCTATCTGCTGGACTGGAGAGTCCAGATTGTACTATGGAAACTCTCAGGTCAGGATTCAGACTTTTCAACTGATGATCATTTCACATATGAAAGGGGGAAAGAAAAAGAGAGCAGAGAGAGTGCGGACAAAGACACACTTGGCAAGAGAAAATCATATTTTAAATGCTTACTAATAATTAAATGCTATAGAGCTGTTCACAGAGCGTAAAATGGATTGAGTAAAGAAGAGGATTAGTACATCATGAAAAACTCCTAGGATCCTAACCCTATTACAGCAAAACTGAGAGAGGGTCTGCCTCCTCTTCTGCTTTCAGAAACTCTAGAAAATAAGTCTGCTGTCAAAGGGAGAAGTGGGCAGTGTTATGTGTAAAGAGAAGGATTTTAAAATCACTTATGGATTTCACAGGGAGACAATATGGGTGAAATATGGTCTTTTCCTTCTATTCCCTATCATTTCTCTCACTCAGACATTTCCAATCAAGTGACGGCTTTTTCTTTTTTTTTTGATTAACCAAAGAGAAGCCTAATTCCACCAGGACTAGGAACTTTTCTTTGTGCAAGGAAGATCAAGATGAACATATCAAATCCGGTTCTTTTCTGAATTCTTTTGGCGACAGAGAAAGACTGGACTCAGTGTGGTCAAAGCTCTAAAAAGAATCTTTATTGTACATTTCCAGAAACGGAGAACTGCAGACACGAGCACACACCCACAGTTCTGAAAACATTGCAAGCTATTATTTCACCCGTCTCACCCTCCAGATGTTTCCTGTTGACTTATTCATTTCATGCTTATCTTTAACACCTCCTGCATCAACTGTTGCTATGCAAGCACAAAGCAAGAAAAATATGTTTCACCTCTACCCTAGAAATAAATCTACGTGATGTCTGTGTTTGTAAGCATGTTATGCATTAACCTTTTAGTTTTACTTCTGTCACCTCTCACCATGTATCACCTGGACAGTCCCGCCAGATGAAGCTTATGACCCTCAAAAGACTGAGTGCTTAGGTCTTTATGAGCACATTTTGCAGTATGTGTAAGAAAATGATTATAACTGCTTATTCTATCAGACATTTTCAATCAGTTAAGCTTAAGCATAAAGGCAATTACTTATGCATAGGTTTTACCGTACCTAAATTATCAAACACCCTTTCGACTATATTTGCTCCGGGCCTGCAAACCTGTGTTTAAGGAATAAAATCAGTTAAATCTTTTGAACTCCTGGTTCCATCCAGAGCCTGCATCCTCCGAACTACCTAGAAACAAAACCTGTGTGTTAACATTAAGTTCACATTTGAAACTCAGTTTTTCCCGCTGTCCTTCCCTCATTATGATCCAATCTGTGCTATAAAAAACAAAACTTAAAACAGTTTTGTTTTTTAACAAAAAAAAACAAAAACAAAAAACACTTAAAACAGACACCAGAGGTGAAGGGAGCCACCAGGCTGAAGAAGGAGTCCTATCTGGCTTGGTTAGCCTGTGGGACTCCGGAGGCAGCTGACAGGTATCGACAGGCCAAGCGGAATGCGGCTCGGGCAGTGGCTGAAGCAAAAACTCGGGTGTGGGAGGAGTTCGGAGAGGCCATGGAAAAAGACTTTCGGACTGCCTCGAAGAGGTTCTGGCAAACCGTCAGGCGTCTCAGGAGGGGAAAGCGGTGCTCTACCTGCACTGTGTATAGTGCTGGTGGAGCGCTGTTGACGTCGACTGAGAAAATTGTCAGGCGGTGGAAGGAATACTTCGAGGACCTCCTTAATCCCACTGACACGTCTTCCGAGGAGGAAGCAGAGTCTGGGGATGAGGGGAATGACCCGCCAATTTCCGGGGGCGAGGTCACTGAGGCAGTTAAACAACTCCTTGGTGGCAGAGCCCCTGGTGTTGACGAGGTCCGCCCCGAGTTCCTGAAGGCTCTGGACGTTGTAGGGCTGTCCTGATTGACACGCCTTTGCAATGTTGCGTGGAGATCGGGGGCAGTACCTGTGGACTGGCAGACCGGGGTGGTGGTCCCCATCTTTAAGAAGGGGGACCGGAGGGTGTGTTCCAACTACAGGGGGATCACACTCCTCAGCCTCCCTGGGAAAGTCTATGCCAGGGTGCTGGAAAGGAGAGTTCGTCCGCTAGTCGAACCTCGGATACAGGAGGAACAATGCGGTTTTCGTCCTGGTCGCGGAACACTGGACCAGCTCTTTATCCTCTCGAGGGTACTTGAGGGCGCATGGGAGTTTGCCCAACCAGTCTACATGTGTTTTGTGGACTTGGAGAAGGCATTCGACCGTGTCCCTCGGGGTGTCCTGTGGGAGGTGCTGCGGGAGTATGGGGTGTCTGGCCCATTGCTACGGGCCATTCGATCCCTATACAACCGTTGCAGGAGCTTGGTTCGCATTGCCGGCAATAAGTCGGACTCGTTCCCGGTGGGTGATGGGCTCCACCAGGGCTGCCCTTTGTCTCCGGTTCTGTTCATAATTTTTATGGACAGGATTTCTAGGCGCAGCCAAGTGGCGGAGGGCTTTCGCTTTGGTGGCCTCAGAATCTCATCTCTGATTTTTGCGGATGATGTGGTTCTGTTGGCTTCATCAGGTGAGGGCCTCCAGCTCGCACTGGAGCGGTTCGCAGCCGAGTGTGAAGCAGCGGGAATGAGGATCAGCACCTCCAAATCTGAGGCCATGGTTCTCAGCCGGAAAAGGGTGGAGTGCCCTCTCCGGGTCGGGGATGAGTTCCTGCCCCAAGTGGAGGAGTTCAAGTATCTCGGGGTCTTGTTCGCGAGTGATGGTAAATGGCCTTTATTTATATAGCGCTTTACTAGTCCCTAAGGACCCCAAAGCGCTTTACATATCCAGTCATCCACCCATTCACACACACATTCACACACTGGTGATGGCAAGCTACATTGTAGTCACAGCCACCCTGGGGCGCACTGACAGAGGCGAGGCTGCCGGACACTGGCGCCACCGGGCCCTCTGACCACCACCAGTAGGCAACGGGTGAAGTGTCTTGCCCAAGGACACAACGACCGAGACTGTCCAAGCCGGGGCTCGAACCGGCAACCTTCCGATTACAAGGCGAACTCCCAACTCTTGAGCCACGATTGCCCAAGTGATGGGAGAAGGGAGCCGGAGATTGACAGACGGATTGGGGCTGCAGCTGCTGTAATGCGGACGCTGCACTGGTCCGTCGTGGTGAAGAGGGAGCTGAGTGTAAAAGCGAAGCTCTCAATTTACCGGTCGATCTACGTCCCTACCCTCACCTATGGCCACGAGCTGTGGGTAGTGACCGAAAGAACGAGATCGCGGATACAAGCGGCGGAAATGAGCTTCCTCCGAAGGGTGGCTGGCCTCTCCCTTAGAGATAGGGTGAGAAGTTCGGCCATCCGGGAGGGGCTCAGAGTAGAGCCGCTGCTGCTCCACATCGAAAGGAGTCAGCTGAGGTGGTTCGGGCATCTGACAAGGATGCCCCCTGGGCGCCTCCTGGGTGAGGTGTTCCAGGCATGTCCCACCGGGAGGAGGCCCCGGGGAAGACCCAGGACACGCTGGAGAGATTATATCTCTCGGCTGGCCTGGGAACGCCTTGGTATTCCCCCGGATAAGCTGGAGGAGGTGGCTGAGGAGAGGGAGGTCTGGGCCTCTTTGCTTAGGCTGCTGCCCCCGCGACCCGGCCTCGGATAAGCGGTTGAAGATGGATGGATGGAACTTAAAACAGAACAGTTATCAGTCATGCGCTTCATACAAAATTTGTGTATGTTTTACTTTCACGTTGATCTTCTGAGTGTCATGGTGCTTCTTAACTTGACTTTATCAAAGCTAACCAAAATAGGTTTGCTTTCTTTACTTTGCTCATTTTCCTCCAGTACCACCTCGTATCACACGCCCTTCCACTTGGACCAGTGTTTGTTATTCTATCACTGTACTTTGAATGTGACAAGTCTACCATTCCCCTATATAATTCCTAAATATTGCTTTGGTCCTGACTATTTTCCTCTATAAAATTTAATTGATTTCTACAGTGGCCTGTTATGGTTAATGGTAACATCAATGATATCAAAAATGTTCTTCCCTTTAGCATTTGGCATTTTCCCAACAATATAATGTGTTACCCTTATCTAAACCCAGCCAATAAAACAACATTTTCTTAAAGCAAACATCACCAACCCAAAATTAGCAGCCGAAAGGTTAAGTCTGCAGCTCCACACTCTCATGTGAACCTCCAGTCTCTATTCTCCTGCTTCTGCCAAAAGCAAAACAAAGCAAAGCAAAGCATCCACCTTTCTCTTACCGGCATGGTGAATTGTTTGTCAACATTTATTCATCCTAACCTTGGTCCAGTCTTTGTCTCATTGTCAAGTCAGTCAACACTTTAGTCCACATCATCAGTCCAGTCACAGTCCAGTCACACACATTCATGCACACGCATTCACACGAGATATTGCGGATAGTGGAGACTTACGCGCAACCCATTCCAGTCTCCATCACCCGCAAAGTCATGTCATCATTTTTAAAAGAAAAAACCATTGTTTATGATTTTGGACTGGATTGACTCGCTGCAATCCTTTTAGACAGGAACTCACACGGTTCCCACAGGTAGCCTTTTCCTCAGCCCATTGTAATCTGGAAAAGCTCACCTTATATTTGCTCTCACAGAAATGTTTTACAGCGCTGTTAATTCGATCCACCAGGCCTGCTTACAACAAAGAATTAGAAAAAGAGAGCTGATTATTAACTCAAAGCACAAAACATCACCATAAGGGTGACACCTGACAGGTTTTCTCTAAGTGCACTGTGACAAAAATAATGGGCCCCTCCTAGACATGTCCATGTTTAAAACTCCCTCTATTGAACTAAGAAAACAACCCTAACCTAACTGACAGAATTAACCCATCACTAAAACAAAAACCCCAAAAATCTTAATCACAGAAAAATTTTGTTTACTAATCTAACAATAAGTTGTGGGAACTAGAACTTTCCGGGCCATAAAAGTTTTACCCTACTCCTTAACTAATACTTACATGGTCTGAAATCAGACTTAAAAATCACTTCCTCTGTTCATTTTCCCCACATTATATTTTATTGGTGGTTGCCCTCAGGTGCTTCAGTGTCCTGGACAAGTCTGAGGTCAACTGACATAGTTTCTCCTGCTAAATACACAGAAAATCTTGTTAAGAGCACAACAGTACTATTGCCCATTAAGCACTTTCTAAACACTTTATAACAATGTATCATTACTAAATTATAAATAAATAACTAAATTTCTTCTCCAGATCTGCACTACTGCACTTAGTCATAGACTTTATTTAATTGTCCTATACCTAGCTTCACTCATGCAGTCAGACAGGAAACTTGAGTTTTTTTTTTCTTTTCCTGTCCCGGCACGCACCCACGGTTCTGAAAACATTGCAAGCTAAAATACACATATAGTTCTGCTATACGTCACACACAGACACACAGTTTCGATCAAAACAACTCCTTCTGGTCTGACTAATGTGTGTGTGTGTGTGTGTTACTTAGTTCCGCTTTTTCTGTCTGGTTTCCTGTACTTTATTAATATGCCTCTGCAGCTCTGCACTAAACTTCCTGTTTCTTAACTTCCCCTTACAAAAGCCTCTGTTGCTAGGTGACCTGTCACCCTCTGACCTAGTTCTTTCTCACATCTGGCCTTGGTCTATAAAGGCCTCTATTATTAAAATACATAAAACAATACAATCAGAAAATAAGCACTAAGAATATATTTATTTCGTAACAAACACCACCAGAGCCCTAGAAAATGGCCTCACTACTCACTGGCACTTCACTACTGTGAATGTCTGGTTTAGTGTCTGCCTTTTCCACATTCTACACGCCACTAAACAATACAATTACACTTGTAAAATTATTGGATTAAATAACAACAAATAGGGCCATTTAAGAATATGAACAACCTTTGTGCAACTTCTTGATTGTGTGTGTAATAGAGAATTAATGACTTTGGTATAGCTGGAAAAATATTAATCAATTTCACCTTACAGAATCCATTTCTTAGAATTTCAATATTATAAAAATTCAAATGACACCTATTCCCAGTTGTAAACAATTATTTTGTTATAATTAAGTTAGATAATTTGCAATATTTGCAACAAACCACAACTTGTTTTCTATGACTATAAGAGATGCTGTAAGATGGGTGTGGATTTATAGTTCATAATAGCACAGAAACAACACTATTGAAGGTTACTATTGATCTTCTGTCACAAACAAGGATGCAGTGGACTCAAGAGCAGACTCAATTGCTCGAACTATGTACAATTTATTGAAAGGAAAAGGAACTTAAACAAGACTGGGTCTAACAGAAATCATTCGCAGGAACTGAGGGAGGCCCGAGGGCGGAGAAACGGATGTTGAACACAAGGAGAACACGGGCGGGAACTTCTGCAAACACAGGAGAAGGGTTTTACTGAATGGGATTCAATTAAAGGGCAGAAGTGAGTGGTACTAGTGGAGAGTCTTGTGCTTACTTGAAAACACCGGCTATTAGGCGGGGAAGGGGTTGCCGTGGGAGCGTCCCAGGGATGGTTGAGAGTGTGGGGAAGCTGGTCCAGGTTCCAAGGTGTCCAGGGAAGTTAAAGTACGGGCTGGAGGGCAGGCTGAGGAGAAGGTGAGTGTGTGGTCCTAGGGTTCTAGGCAGACTGGAGAACGGGATCGAAACAGAACCAGCGCTGCTGATGAGTACGACGGGTGATGAATCTGGAGAACACAGGAGACGGAGAACACATTAACCCACGATCCAGGCACACAGAGTCCGAGCACAGAGGAGGCCAAGTTTACCACGGGTGGTAGCAGGACGAACTGGCGAGGAGTGGCAGGCAGTGCTGGCTTAAAAACCCTCTAGATGGAGCCCCAGAAATTGGAAGCAGGTGATGAGCTGGCCAACTCCACCCCAGGGGACGGACAACAGGAACCTGGACCACACCTGACCAGACACTCCCACTGCATATGACAGTATCCCCTCCTCAAGGGTTGCCTCCCGGCGACCATCCGGACTGGGCCCTGCGAAGGGAGGTGTGAAAGTCAGAAATCAGGGACGGGTCCAGGATGAGTGACCGGGGAACCCAAGAATGCTCTTCAGGGCCGTAACCCTCCCAGTCCACCAGGTATTGGGCACCACGACCGCGGCGGCGCACGTCAACGATCCTCCTGACCGAGTAGGCCGGGTGACCGTCAATGAGCTGGGCGGGGGGCGGGGGAACGGACGGTGGGCACAGAGGACTGCTACGGACCGGTTTGACCTGAGAGACATGAAACATCGGGTGGATGCGCCAGGAAGCCGGAAGCCTGAGTCGGACTGCCGAGGGACTGATGACAGCAGCAATCTCGTAGGGGCCAATGTAACGGGGTGCCAATTTCCGAGAAAGCGACCTTAAGGGAATGTCCTTAGCACAGAGCCAAACCCTTTGTCCAGGTTGATAAGCTGGGGCAACAGAGCGGTGGCGATCCGCATAGTCCCGTTGACGGTCGACAGTCAGCCTGTCGAACCTTCTGCCACACCGGCCGGCAGCGTCGAAGGTGGTGCTGGACAGAAGGAACGGCCAGTTCTGTCTCATTCTCTGGGAACAACGGTGGCTGATAACCTAGTGAGGCTTCAAAGGGTGACAAACCTGTCGCCGAGGATGTGAGAGAATTATGGGCGTATTCCACCCAAGGTAACCTAGGGCCGAACAAAAGGTTCTCCACACTTGGGAGATAAACTGGGGCCCCCTGTCAGAAACAATTTCCGAGGGTATGCCATGAAGTCGGAACACATGGTCTGTAAGAATCTGGGTGGTCTCAGTAGCTGTTGATAACTTTTCTAGGGCTATGAAATGGGCCGCTTTGGAGAACCGATCGACTATGGACAGGATCACCGTCTTCCCTGAGGAAGCTGGGAGGCCGGCAACAAAATCCAATGCAATATAAGACCAGGGACTATGTGGGGTACTCAGTGGTTCGAGTAAGCTAGACGGGTGCCGATTGGAGGTCTTACTACGGGCACAAACGGAACAGGCTGCCACATAATCCTTTACATCCTTGTCCATGGAATGCCACCAGAAATACCTCTTCAATAGTGCTGTAGTTCTACTCACTCCCGGGTGGCAAGTGAACCTTGCTGTGTGGATCCAGTGGATCACAGCTGACCGGGCGGCAGGAGGAACAAAACGCCGACCGGGTGGGCCAATTCCTGGATCGGGTTCACCTCGTAGACCCTGGCGTATGGCCTCCTCCACATCCCAGGCGAGGGAGCCAATTCTGCAGGTGGAAGGGAGAATGAGCTCAGGGCCCCGGGGTTCTGAGTCCGAGGAGTACTGGCGGGACAGAGCATCAGGTTTGAGATTCCTGGAACCTGGGCGATAGGAAATGTCAAAGTTAAATCGGGTAAAGACGAGAGACCACCGAGCCTGGCGAGAGTTCAGTCTTTTTGCGTATTTGAGATAAGTTAGATTCTTGTGATCTGTCCAAATTATAAACGGATGTTTAGTTCCCTCCAGCCAGTGGCGCCACTCCTCTAAAGATAATTTAATGGCTAGAAGCTCTCTATCCCCCACGTCATAATTCTGTTCGGCAGGAGAAAGGCATCGAGAAAAATAGGCATAGGGCTGGAGCTTACCATGTGGACCAGACCTTTGTGACAGCACAGCCCCCACCCCACATTTGAAGCGTCAACCTCCACTATGAACTACTTACTTGTGTCAGGATGGATTAGAATGGGAGCTGATGTGAAGAGCTGTTTGAGCGTGGTGAAGGCTGAGTGAGTCTCGGGGGACCAAATGAAGGGAATCTTTGAGGAAGTGAGGCGAGTGAGAGGTGCAGCTACCTGGCTGTAGTTTCTGACAAAGCGCCTGTAAAAATTTGCGAAACTAAGGAACTGTTGTAGCTGTCTGCGTGAATCAAGGATGGGCCACTCCA
The DNA here is from genome assembly GCF_965226115.1 of Aulonocara stuartgranti. Classification (NCBI taxonomy): domain Eukaryota; kingdom Metazoa; phylum Chordata; class Actinopteri; order Cichliformes; family Cichlidae; genus Aulonocara; species Aulonocara stuartgranti. Next base: position 18,011,706 of record NC_138958.1, read on the forward strand.
CCACTGCCTTGATCTTTACAGGGTCCGTCTTCACCTGCCCTCCCGCCAGTAGGTAGCCCAGAAATGAGACAGACGAGGTGTGGAATTCGCATTTCTTGGCCTTTACATAGAGACGGTTCTCCAATAGTCGCTGCAGTACGCTTCGGACATGGACCTGATGTTCTTCGAGAGACTTTGAAAAAAATCAAAATGTCATCCAGGTAAACAAAAACAAAAACATTCAGGAAATCTCTGAGCACGTCATTCACAAGTGCTTGAAAGACTGCAGGGGCTTTAGAGAGGCCAAATGGCATTACCAGATATTCAAAATGCCCCAGGGGAGTGTTGAAAGCAGTCTTCCATTCGTCTCCCTCCCTTATGCGGATGAGGTGTTATGCATTTCTCAAGTCCAGTTTGGAGAAGATAGTAGCACCATGAAGGGGTTCGAAAGCTGAATTGATCAAAGGCAGGGGGTATTTGTTCTTTATTGTGATCGCATTAAGTCCTCTGTAATCTATGCACGGCTGGAGCGACTTATCTTTCTTAGAAACGAAAAAGAAACCTGCGGCCACTGGCGAGGAGGAAGGACGAATGAGACCGGCTGCTAGCGATTCCCGGATGTACTTCTCCATAGCCCCCCTCTCAGGACAGGACAGGTTATAAAGGCGGTTGGAGGGCAAAGGAGCACCAGGAAGGAGGTCAATGGCGCAATCATAAGGTCGATGAGGGTGCAGCGACTGAGCTCTGTCTTTACTAAACACCTCTTGTAGATCATGATATTCAGGAGCAATTTCCTAATGTTGTAAACCTCAACATCTGGCAATAAACCCATTCTGATTCTGATTCTGATTCTGACAGCGGTAAGGTCAGGAGTGGAAACAACCAATGGAGGAGAATTAGAAGCCTCCGAGGGCAAGTTGGCAAGTCAAAACAAACTCCAACTTGGTACTCTTTTCCCTGTCCAGTCGATGTGTGGATTATGCTTCTGCATCCACGGAAAACCGAGGATTACTGGCACGTCAAGGGAAGAAGTGGTAAAGAGGGTTATATTTTCCTGATGATTGCCTGCCAGCAGAGGCTGGAATTGGAGGCTCGAGCAGAGTGATGGGCAAGTTCAAAGATTTAGCCACCTCAGTGTCTATTAAATTTTGCTCTGACCCAGAGTCCACGAGAGCATGAAAAGAATGAGCCTTAGTACTAGCTATCAAAGAAACTGACAGCAAAAAACGGGGTTTATCTGTCATGGTCCTGAGTCTGAGGACTCGGTGTTTTGTGTTTCTTTATATTATTCTTTGTTCTCGGTTATTCTGTTTTGTCTTTTGTTTAGGTTTGCTATGTGTTAGTGTTTTTGTTTCATGCCTGCCTGTGTTCTCTCTGTCTGTCCATGGTGTTATTGTGTCTGCTCATGAGTCTGCCTGTCAAGTTCAGTGTCCTGTCTGGTTCTCTGTGTCTGTTAGTTTCCTGTTTTATTCTGAAAGTTCATGTCTCATGTCAGTGTGTTCAGTTTTACCTCTCCCCTGTCTCGTTAGCCTAATTGTGCCCAGCTGTGTCTCCCTTCTGTGGCCCATTCCCTGATTACTCCCCGTGTATTTAAGCCCTGTGTTTTCCTGTGCTCTCTGTTGCGTCGTCTGTTTAATTCCATGTCAGTCTGCATTATTCTATGTTACCCGGTACTTGTTCTGCGTCTCTCTGCCATCTCTCTTTGTGCATTTTGCTCCTCCTCCCGTGAGTGTCTGGTTTAAGTTTTGTTCGTTAGTTTTCCCAGTTTAGGTTTCTTTACTCCCCGCTCTGCTCTTCCTGTTTTGTCACCTTCTCACCGCTGTAAATAAACACTCACTCGCACCCCAGCCAGTACCTGCATTTTGGATCCTTTTTTAAATACACCACACGACTGCCCCCAGCCGTGACATTATCTCCTTTGAAAACACTGCCCACCCTTAACCCCGGACTTACCGGCGGGCCACGCCTTTTGGCCGGACCAGGCAGATGCGATGCGATGCGATGGCCGCTTCCTCCGCAGTAGAAAACACTCTGCGGCTCGGAAACGCCGTTCCTGCTCCTCAGGAGTGAGCCGTGAGCGGCCGATCTGCATAGGCTCTGGGGAAGGAGCGCGAGGACGGGCGGATGTTATTACCAGAAGTGGCGGGGGTAACGTGGAAATGGTCGCGGGCCGAAACAGAGACGGAGAGGGCTTGGAACGTCTCTCAGCGTCTCTTTCCCTCAGTCGATTATCAATCCTGAGAGCGAGAGAGGCGAGTGCTTTGAACGTGGCCGGCTCGTCGTGTACAGCTAGCTGATCTTTCATCTGTTCGCTAAGGGACACTAGAAAAATACCCCGCAGCGCGGCGTCTGGCCAATCCCGTTTCTACAGCGGCGGTGCGGAACTCAATCGAATATTCCGCAACACTGCGTTTCCCCTGACAGAGTCCCAACAGCCTCTTAGCTGCAGTACCCTCAGAAATCGGGTAAGCGAATGTAGCCTTAAATTCCTCGAGGAATTCCTCATAGGAGCATGAGGCAATCGGGTGAGAAGACAAAAACGCCTCAGCCCACGCGAGCGCCTTACCCCTTAGCAACCCTACAAAATGGGAAATCTTGGCAGCATCATTTGGGAAAGCGTGTGGCATGCGACTGAAGAACAACAAACACTGAAAAAGGAAGCCCCCACACTGACCCAACTCTCCGTGGAAAGGCTCAGGTGGAGGGGAGGAAATGCCCCGATAAACTGATTCTATCATAGTGGGTGCAGGCGACAGTCCCGGCTGACTGGGGGGGAACGGGCGGATTCGGCTGACTGATTTCTGAAAGCCTGGTGAGTATTTCCTCTTGCTTTTCACTAATAGTGTTACACTGGTCCACTAGGGACGTCAATGTCTGTTCATGCCGTCCTAACACCGCGCCCTGTTATTTATGACGGCGCGAATTGGGTCCGCTGAGTCCATTATTGGCCAGTTCGTTCTGTCACAAATAAGGATGCAGTGGACTCAAGAGCAGACTCAATTGCTCGAACTATGTACAATTTATTGAAAGGAAAAGGAACTTAAACAAGACTGGGTCTAACAGAAATCATTCGCAGGAACTGAGGGAGGCCCGAGGGCGGAGAAACGGATGTTGAACACAAGGAGAACACGGGCGGGAACTTCTGCAAACACAGGAGAAGGGTTTTACTGAATGGGATTCAATTAAAGGGCAGAAGTGAGTGGTACTAGTGGAGAGTCTTGTGCTTACTTGAAAACACCGGCTATTAGGCGGGGAAGGGGTTGCCGTGGGAGCGTCCCAGGGATGGTTGAGAGTGTGGGGAAGCTGGTCCAGGTTCCAAGGTGTCCAGGGAAGTTAAAGTACGGGCTGGAGGGCAGGCTGAGGAGAAGGTGAGTGTGTGGTCCTAGGGTTCTAGGCAGACTGGAGAACGGGATCGAAACAGAACCAGCGCTGCTGATGAGTACGACGGGTGATGAATCTGGAGAACACAGGAGACGAGAACACATTAACCCATGATCCAGGCACACAGAGTCCAAGCACAGAGGAGGCCAAGTTTACCAGGACGAACTGGCGAGGAGTGGCAGGCAGTGCTAGCTTAAAAACCCTCTAGGTGGAGCCCTGGAAATTGGAAGCAGGTGATGAGCTTGCCAACTCCACCCCAGGGGACGGACAACAGGAACCTGGACCACACCTGACCAGACACTCCCACAGCACATGACATCTTCTTATGGCCTCAGATAATAATGGTAAATGGTAAATGGCCTGTATTTATATAGCGCTTTACTAGTCCCTAAGGACCCCAAAGCGCTTTACATATCCAGTCATCCACCCATTCACGCACACATTCACACACTGGTGATGGCAAGCTACATTGTAGCCACAGCCACCCTGGGGCGCACTGACAGAGGCGAGGCTGCCGGACACTGGCGCCACCGGGCCCTCTGACCACCACCAGTAGGCAATGGGTGAAGTGTCTTGCCCAAGGACACAACGACAGAGACTGTCCAAGCCGGGGCTCAAACCGGCAACCTTCCGATTACAAGGCGAACTCCCAACTCTTGAGCCACGATCGCCCCTTTACTGTGTTTGTCTTGCTATACCAAAGTGCAGCATTAAGTGCCCTTGATCATTACATTTTACTACAGACACATAGAATACATCATTGGTATTAACAGAAATGGTTTGAACCCTGTGAAAGTATGTCGTTCCACAGGATTGCATACTGGAGCCAGTTCGTTTTAATTTATAGCATACATTTTCATTGCTTTGGGGATGATACCCAACTTTTTATATCCACTGAGCCAAATGCCACACACCAGTTAATTAAACTGCAGGGATGTCTTAAGGACATAAACACCTTGATGACCTCTAATGTGCTGGTTCTAAATATAGCATATATAACAGAGATTATTGTCCTCAGCGATGAAAATCTTAGAAACATGGCGTCTCACCAGATACTTCCTTTGGATGACATTAAATCAACATTACAGTAACACTGTGAATCTTGAAATTGTTGATACTAAACTAGAAATAACTTTGTCCTCTCCTGTAGCTTGTGTTTTGTCCTGTTTGTTATTTTTGATCTCTCAAGACTTTTTTCTTTCTTTTCTCCTTTCTAATTACTCTACAACTGGTCAAAGCAGATAGCTGCCCGTCCCTCAGTCTGGTTCTGTTGAAAGTCACGTCCTAAAGGGTGTTCTTCACTGTCATCAAGTGCTGCTCACAGGGGACTAAGTAAATGTTGAAATTCAATGCTTAACCTTCCTGCCTTCTTGGGACCTTTTTGTGCCACTGCTATGTGTTAAATGGCTGCCATTTCCACTGTGTTCAGTGGAATATAACCAAACTTGCCACAGGATAGTTTTTACCTGTCAATGTTAATATTCCAGTGTGAATTCCTTAAATCAGCCTAAAATGGCTGAGCAGCAGAAATCCCCACACCCATCACCCTGGGGACCATTTTCTGCCCATTGACTTCCATTATAAACGCTATTTTTCAACCCCAAATTATCATCATATGATTTTATTTTTTCTTCTTTTCTTGGATGTCAATCAAGACTCAGGGCCTTGAAGTTTTAATTTTTAAATTGCAAAAAAAATGCAAAAAAAATAATGGCAGGTCAAAATGTATGTTGGTGCCAATCTTTGGTCCATCTAAAGGCCTACTTATAATGACAATCACATATTACTTCAACTGGTTTTTTGTGGAAATATTTAGTTTCGTTTTTTGGTTTTTGGGGCTTATAACACAGGGCGCTCATGTAATAACACTGGGATTTGAAGGGTTAAAACAACGAAAATATAATTAAAACTTTACATGAATATTTCAGGGAGAAGTAGTTTTACAAGGTTGGCTAATTTAAAGTGGAATAAAATATGGATATATGGTCTTTTTATGGCGTGGCTGAGAATGGTCCCTAGGGTGATGGGTGTGAGTTTTTTAAAGGATGGCAGGAGGGTTAATATTGTAGGATTTTGCTTTATAAATCAATTTTAGGCTGCTGTTTTCATCTCTTGTGGTTTGTGGCTTATGGATGACATTGTATCTCAATATTTAAAAATAAAACATTCAGGGAGCAGTTCATAGATTGATTGCTGTTTTGTGTGTTCACAGGCTGTCAGGCTGTTTGATCACAGAGGAAGGCTGTACTTCTCTGGCTTCAGCTCTGAGCTCTAACCCCTCTCATTTGAAGGAGTTGGATCTGAGCTACAATCATCCAGGAGACTCAGGAATGAAGATGCTTTCAGCTGGACTGAAGCATCCACAATGGAGACTGGGCACTCTCAGGTATGTAAAGAATGCCTGATAGAGGAGGAAGAGCTGAAAACACTTTGTTTCTTGACTGTTTGTGTGACTCTGAGATGAACAATGACACAGCTCTCTGTGTCTAAAGTGAAAACAGCAGAAATTGATGGGTTTACGGTAGAATTTAGAAGTTTTTTAAAATGATGTCAGACAGCTGTTTTACAATAATTTCATAGAATATATATCAGAAAGAAACCACTCTCTCTCCCAAAGAAAACCTCCTAATATAAAACAAGGGCTCATGAAGAGAATCATTGATATTCTCTTCACTTGAAGCACTCTTCTTATTATCAATACACCAATTAGTAAAATGGTGGAGCCATGATTTCACTACAGTGGGGCAAAAAAGTATTTAGTCAGCCACCGATTGTGCAAGTTCCCCCACTTAAAATGATGACAGAGTTCAGTAATTTGCACCAGAGGTACACTTCAACTGTGAGAGACAGAATGTGAAAAAAAAATATCCATGAATTCACATGGTAGGATTTGTAAAGAATTTATTCGTAAATTAGGGTGGAAAATAAGTATTTGGTCACCTCAAACATGGAAAATCTCTGGCTCTCACAGACCTGTAACGTCTTCTGTAAGACGCTTTTCTGTCCCCCACTCGTTACCTGTATGAATGGCACCTGTTTGAACTCATCATCTGTATAAAAGACACCTGTCCACAGCCTCAAACAGTCAGACTCCAAACTCCGCCATGGCCAAGACCAAAGAGCTTTTGAAGGACACCAGGAAAAGTATTGTAGACCTGCACCAGACTGGGAAGAGTGAATCTACAATAGGCAAGGAGCTTGGTGTGAAAAAATCAACTGTGGGAGCAATCATCAGAAAATGGAAGACATACAAGACCACTGATAATCTCCCACGATCTGGGGCTCCACGCAAGATCTCATCCCGTGGGGTCAAAATGATCATGAGAACAGTGAGCAAAGATCCCAGAACCACACGGGGGGACCTGGTGAATGACCTGCAGAGAGCGGGGACCAAAGTAACAAAGGTCACCATCAGTAACACACTACAACGGCAGGGAATCAAATCCCGCAGTGCCAGACGTGTTCCGCTGCTGAAGCCAGTGCATGTCCAGGCCCGTCTGAAGTTTGCCAGAGAGCACATGGATGATACAGCAGAGGATTGGGAGAATGTCATGTGGTCAGATGAAACCAAAGTAGAACTTTTTGGTATAAACTCAACTCGTCGTGTTTGGAAGACGAAGAATACTGAGTTGCATCCCAAGAACACCATACCTACTGTGAAGCATGGGGGTGGAAACATCATGCTATGGGGCTGTTTTTCTGCCAAGGGGACAGGACGACTGATCCGTGTTAAGGACAGAATGAATGGGGCCATGTATCGTGAGATTTTGAGCCAAAACCTCCTTCCATCAGTGAGAACTTTGAAGATGAAACGAGGCTGGGTCTTCCAACATGACAATGATCCAAAACACACCGCCCGGGCAACAAAGGAGTGGCTCCGTAAGAAGCATTTGAAAGTCCTGGAGTGGCCTAGCCAGTCTCCAGACCTCAACCCCATAGAAAATCTGTGGCGGGAGTTGAAAGTCCGTGTTGCTCGGCGACAGCCCCAAAACATCACTGCTCTCGAGAAGATCTGCATGGAGGAATGGGCCAAAATACCAGCTACTGTGTGTGCAAACCTGGTAAAGACCTATAGTAAACGTTTGACCTCTGTTATTGCCAACAAAGGTTATGTTACAAAGTATTGAGTTGTATTTTTGTTATTGACCAAATACTTATTTTCCACCCTGATTTAGGAATAAATTCTTTACAAATCCTACCATGTGAATTCATGGATTTTTTTTCACATTCTGTCTCTCACAGTTGAAGTGTACCTCTGGTGCAAATTACTGACCTCTGTCATCATTTTAGGTGGAGGAACTTGCACAATCGGTGGCTGACTAAATACTTTTTTGCCCCACTGTATATAAATGTATTGCTGTGACAACCAATCCAACAACTGATTCAAAAAACTGACAGAGCCAGGATCAGTCCAAATGATCAGCAGTTTCAGCCATAGCGATAACATGATAACATGTAATCTCCATGTGTGCATGCTGAAAGAGACTGTGCTGGTCTGACTCCCCTCCTTCTTTCAGGGTGGAGCCTGCTGGAGTCCGATGGTTGACACCAGGTCTGAGGAAGTGTAAGTGTGCTTTTAATGTCATTCATGAAAACAAAGCAGCACACATTCAACCATCTTCAAACTGTCACATCACTGATTCACATCTCTGATGTCAGGAGTCATCATCAAAGTGTCAATCAATAAACAGATGATGGATCAATAACTGCAGCTGGATTGTGTTTGTTCTCTCCATCAGATTCCTGTCAACTCACAGTTGACACAAACACAGTAAATAAAAACCTCAGACTGTCTGACGACAACAGGAAGGTGACATATGTGTTGGAAAAGGTTCAATCATATCCTAATCATATGGACAGATTTATTGACCGGTGTCCTCAGCTGCTTTGTAGAGATGGTCTGACTGGTCGCTGTTACTGGGAGGTTGAGTGGAGTGGAAAGGTTTGGATATCAGTGAGTTACAGAGGAATCAGAAAGAAAGGAAAGGTTAATGATTGTGTGTTTGGATGGACAGATGGTTTGAATCAGTCCTGGAGTCTGAAGTGCACAGATGATGGTCCTCTTTCTTTCTGGCACAATAAAAGCCAAATACCAGCCATCTCCTCCTCTTCCTCCTCCTCCTCTTCCTCCCCCTCTAACAGAGTAGCAGTGTATGTGGACTGTCCTGCTGGCACTCTGTCCTTTTACAGAGTCTCCTCTGACACTCTGATCCACCTCCACACCTTCAACACCACCTTCACTGAAACTCTTTATCCTGGGTTTGGCGCAGGGCTCATGGATGATTTGTTGGGATTTTCCTACTACCGTGGTTCCTCAGTGTCTTTGTGCTGAGTTGAATGTAAAGAGTGTCCTCCTGTTAGAGAAACACTCTGACTGTTGAACAGATAGTTCAGTCTGTACATGTCTGTCTCTCTCACTCAGGAACACATTTTCAGATTCATGGGTTCAATCAGTTGATGTTTTAAACTGTTCTAAATGATTCCTTGCAAACTTCTTCTTCAGTCTTTTAACGATGGAAGCTACGATTATTCCAGGATCCACGTGTTTTTTTCCCTGTATTTTTTCCCCTTAAAACTTCACAGTGAGTATCACAGTGTTGAATGGACTCCCCACACACAATGGTTGTGCTCACACATATCAAGTTTATTTACCACACACTCTGGCCAGCTTTTTTTTTTATCTCTCTTCTCTCGTCTCCTGCCTCACTAAGAAGGGAAAAGACCGTCATCAGTCCAAATGCCACACGCTGTGTTCTCACCTGCCTCCGCGGCACCGCCCTGTTCAGCTCACTGCACCACTCCTCCCCTGCAGCTGAGCCAGGAACCACACCTCCACCACAACCAGTATGTTGTGTTTCTTTGAAGCTCAGTTCACAACCAGCTCCTCTGTATTTTCAACAAGTCTGAGCTTTTTAAAATGAATCCAAATGTTTGATTTCTCTTAATGTGATTTTTCCAACCTTTTACTGCTTTTACTGTTCCACTCATTTTTGGAAACTGTGATGGAAGCAGGACAGGAAGGAAGCTCTCAACAGAAGCAGATTTTCATATTAAGAGCACATTTTAATGTTTTTTGCTTTAATTTGTTGTCAAAGCCTGAGAACAGACAGGCTGTTTGGATGCTCCATGACTGAATAAGTGGACATCCACCATTACTCAGTGTATAAATCATTAAAGACATTCAGCATCTCTCATGTTTCTGTTGTACTATAAAAATAGCTCCTTTAAAAACTGATCCAGTCAAAGAAGCATTAACTTCCATACTGATCAGATCAATATGTACAGTTCTGATATCACCAAGTCTTCAGATGTTTTATCACCCTCTGCTGGTGAGAAGATGAACTACAGGATGTCAGTTTTGGGGTTTTTTAAAAATTTGTTTTCTGTGATCCTTATCTGTTTTGGATCCATTTTGCCATGGAAGTGGACTCCAACTTGGTCACAGTGTGTCCATAATCATGCTCCAAGTAAAACCACAAGATTAACCTTATAGTGTTGAAACAACAACAATTAAAAGTTTGAGTAATAGTGAACCAGTTCCATTGTTTGTGGGCTCCTCGAGCTGAATCCGGCAGGTTATTTGGTGGACATTTAAACAAGCACGCATCTATAAGTTGAACGTCTCCAAAATCCTTTAAACAATTGAACTTTATAGGACAATTAGACTTATCCCTCTATGAAAACTCTCCAGCTGCTATAAAATGTTCAGATGAGTCTGAACAGGTGGTTTGTGCAGGCTCAGACTGTCTCTATGCCAGAAACAGTCTGAGCTGGAAACAAATCCGGTGGTTGTTTATTAATAGGATGCACAGGCCTCAGATTAACACTCTCAGCCCACAAATCCTCTGCTATGAAAGAAATACACAGGCCACCATCTGCAAATAACTAAATGGTCCACATTTTTTAAAAAAAATTACAGATAAAATTATGTTAAAACTAAAAGAGAGTAATACAATAATAATATAATGTGGTCCTTACGAAGGAAAACACTCTGTCTTTCAGATTACTGAAAGTGGCTGAACTCAGCAGTACAGTGGGGTTATAATTAAATTCAAACATGAATTCAATGGCAGATTAAAACGCTGTGTTTAGAGTAGTAAACACCAGAAAGCGGGATAGTCATGTGGTTTATGTAGACATCAAGGACATCTGGAATATGTGAGCATAGGGAGACAGAGCTGTGTTTTTTAGTCATTACTAGTTAATAAATGTATTGATCTGCAATAGTTTTTACCTCAGTGCATGTAGCATAATCTTTTGTGTAAATATAAGTAAAATATTCAAGGAACAGTGTTGTCAATTCTTCTTCCTTAAGTTGTCAAACAATAATATGACAATAATTCAGACCAAAAGTCATCTTAAACTAGACAGGTAAATGTATCGAGACATTAAACTGATTTTTATGTTTTTATTAGCCTTCTTAAATCAATTAATTGATGTTATATAAAGTCTGTCATTGGTTCCTATCAGTGTGTGTAATAAAGAAACAGGATTAGTTTTGTTAACACAGCTAAATAAAGCATAAAAAGTATTTAGTATAGTTCCCCATTTAATCTTGGGTGATTATATATTCAAAGATGGTGTCTAATTTTAAATTGACCCTATGTTTTTAGTCTCACTTTGAGTCCTCTGCCATCAGCTGAGCTGTGATGTAACACAGATGTTAACTGTCAGCATGGCACAAAGACTCAAAACTGTTAATGAAACTTATCAGCTATGCTTGAATATTTATTTATAGCCATGTTTTACATAAGTAGAAGCTTTATCTTTAATTTTTGTGCCGTTATAATCCTACATCCTATAACACAGCAGGTCATATATATCACTGGATAAATACGTTTACGCAGAGCAGACAACTTCATAATGTTCATAATATTTCACTCAGTCCAGTAAAACATATATTTTCTTCTGATTTCATAATGTCACATGAAATAAGAAATATAAAGTAATTTATATTGTTGTTCCTGGTTAAGATTATGTTTTCTTTTAGCATGTCAAAATTCTACTGATGGGTGAATAACTCTATAATCTATTTAGAGAATCAGAATCTCATTCTGATTTCTCTGTGTTGATAACATATAGTTCTTTAAAAACTTTCCATTTAAAAGTGCATCTCATACTTTTGTGCTGCTATACCTTCATGGCTAGAGTCTGCTGCTAACTTCCTGGAAGTATTGCCAGGCTATGTCATCCCCCATCTCTATAAAAAAAAAAAAGAAAGAAAAAGAAATGTCCATTGGCGTGAATGGGGTGGCTGTAGCTCAGGTGGCAGAGCAGGTCAGCCACTAACCAGAAGGTCGGTGGTTCTACACTGAAAAAAATGCAATAGGCTGGTTGTCTGTGAAGGTTCTCAGTCATCCAGGTCATCGTAGTCAAAGGAGATTGGAAAGAAAAGCGTCTGGACTTCTTTAAGTTACTTGAAGACGTTTCACCTCTCATCCGAGAAGCTTCTTCAGTTCTAAGATCAAATGGTGGAGAGTCCCAGATATAAACCTAGTGGGAGTATCCCCCCACAGATGGACAAAAGGACCCCCTGATGATCCTCTAATCGCCTGAGCCAAGGTGTGAAACTGGGTGTGGGTCCCAATCAGCCAGAGTTTCGGGTGAGTTCATTATGAAACCTGGCCCCACCTTATCATGCGAATTCCTGAGATCAGATGGCCCAGGATGTGAGTGGGCGTTAAGGCGTCTGGGAAGGGATCTCAAAACTGGATTATAGATGGCAGAGAGTTGGTGTCGTAAACCACCGCCTCTGTTCAAAGATGGTCGCTCACAGTGGACATAGATGGCTCCTTTCACTCCTCTTAAAGAAGCCAGTGCAGCCAGTACAGTGCAGCGAGGAATGCCCAGACCTCTACATTGGAGAGACCAAACAGACACTTCACAAGCGCATGGCACAACATAGAAGAGCCACCTCCACAGGACAAGACTCAGCTGTCCATCTGCATCTTAATGATAAAGGACACTCTTTCGAGGATGCCAATGTTCACATTTTGGACAGAGAGGACAGATGGTTTGAAAGAGGAGTGAAAGAAGCCATCTATGTCCACTGTGAGCGACCATCTTTGAACAGAGGCGGTGGTTTACGACACCAACTCTCTGCCAACCAGTGAAATAGGTATAACGTGCCCACGAAATACTCATTTGTGGCCACGAAATAGGTATAATGTGCCCACAAAATACTTATTTGTGGCCACGAAACACTTGATGATATATATATATATCATCCCAGGGCACATTCACTAGAACCTGCGTCAGCCATAGTACGGAGTCCTTGCTGTTGGTGATGTCCTTAAGGTGAGTGTATTTTATATTTATTTCATATTGTTATCCCGCAATTCGGCAGTTATTTATTGAGACCTATCTTTGTTACTATGTTCTAAATGGTATCTGCTGACGTTTCAAATGTTGTATCCTCATGTTGTTACTACACGTTGTTTTGTTGTGCTAATATGTAGCCGTAAACTCATTTTTAACTGTAGGACGTGCGGCGGCCCCGCAGCACACTTTCAAAGTAGAGCAAGGCTGAAGGCTACTAATAAACGAGGTATGTTCAACATAAAACCTTAGTTCTCTGTGTCTCTCTTTTACCCTGGCCACATCACCATACTAGCTGGTGCAACTAATCTGGTCTGGACAATAATAACAGTTTTAGATAGAAAGCATCTTAAAATTGCCTCTTTTTTTCGCTGAACATCTCCTTTGAAAGTAGCATCATGTGAGTCACACTTGTTAAGGTAATGCATGCTAAATGAGCCGTAGCTTTCAACGCATCACTGGATGAAGTCTTGCCGTTACAGTAGCTCACTGCGGGTATCACATTGCCAAGGGAACTAATAAAGCATACAGTGATCGGAATGATTTTGTATTGATGCAGGTTGTCATTGCTCATACTGAACTACTTAAACTCCAAGTAGACAATCGCTCCATTCCTCATTACCATAGATAATATCTAAGTAATAAAACAATCATTATCAAATTCTGATTTGCCATATATAAAGTGATTTTATAGGTAGGCTATCATGTAAAAATCTGCTACATAAAATTTATAACTGAGTGTAAAAATACTAATTTCATTTTCATGTGGTTTAGAGGTCAGCTATGGATACTCGGCTGCGAGAATTTTTAACAGAGCGTAAAGTTGAAGAAGATGTGATCAAGAAACTTGAAGATGAGAATGTAAGCCACTGAAGCTGTTGGTGTGTGCGTGCGTGTGTCTGCGTGTTTGTTTTTGAACGGAGAGCCGCAATCCACAATTTACTATCTGGCTAACAACTGACTCTTGGTGGCGCTGTCACTTGTTGTTCGCTCGCTCAGCGGTAGAGTATCACTTCCTGTTCCTGCTCAAACACAGTGGTGTTTCTGAGTAGCTTATTTGCTTAGCAATTTAATTAACAACTTTTAAATACATTCTTCTTTCATAGTATAATCTTCACGTGCTTCATCCGAAGCACACGTTCTCTGTACTCACTACCTAATTTATAGCCAAAGTATTCACTCACTGTCTCTGTACTGTTTCGCTAGCTTAGCCTAGCTCGTAGCCGACTCATTAGCACCATGGCTACTTCACCTGTCCCTCCTGCACTTTCTTGCTCATTGTGTCAGATGTTTAGTTACTCCTCGGCCTCCTTTAGCAATAATGATATCTGTAACAAATGTAGCATATTTGCAGCTCTGGAGGCCAGGATTACTGAATTGGAGACTCGGCTTCGCACCCTTCATTCACCCATAGCTAGCCAGGCCCCTGTAGCTGGTGCAGCCGAAGACAGCGTAGGCCCCGCTAGCTGTTCCCCGGCAGATCCCAAGCAGCTGGGGAAAGAGGGCGGCTGGGTGACGGTGAGGAGGAAGCATAGTCCTAAACAGAAGCCCCAGGTACACCACCAACCCGTTCATGTGTCTAACCGTTTTTCCCCACTCGGCGACACACCCGCCGGGGGTCAAACTCTGTTAATTGGTGATTCTGTTCTCAGACATGTGAAGCCAGAGACACCGGCAACCATAGTCAATTGTCTTCCAGGAGCCAGAGCAGGCGACAATGAAGGAAATTTAAAACTGCTGGCTAAGGGTAAACGTAAATTCAGTAAAATCATAATTCACGTCGGCAGTAATGACACCCGGTTACGCCAATCGGAGGTCACTAAAATCAATATTGAATCGGTGTGCAACTTTGCCAAAACAATGTCGGACTCTGTAGTTTTCTCTGGTCCCCTCCCCAATCAGACCAGGAGTGACATGTTTAGCCACATGTTCTCCTTAAATTGCTGGCTGTCTGAGTGGTGTCCCAGAAACGATGTGGGCTTCATAGATAATTGGCAAACCTTCTGGAGGAAACCTGGTCTTGTTAGGAGAGAGGGCATCCATCCCACTTTGGATGGAGCAGCTCTCATTTCTAGAAATATGGACAAATTTATTAAACCCCCCAAAATATGACTATCCAGAGTTAGGACCAGGAAGCAGAGTTGCAGTCTTACACGCCTCTCTGCAGCTTCTCTCCTCCTGCTACCCCCCCAAAAACCCATCTCCATAGAGACTGTGTCAGCTTCCAAAAAGACAAAAAACAAACTAAAAACCAGCAACAAACAACTTAAACATAAACAATTACAAAGAAAGAACAATACAGTATCCACATCTGAACCAAAGAGTAAAACAGTGAAATGTGGATTATTAAATATTAGGTGTCTCTCCTCCAAGTCTCTGTTAGTACATGACTTAATAATTGATCAACAAATCGATTTACTCTGCCTTACAGAAACCTGGTTGCAGCAGGATGATTATGTTAGTTTAAATGAATCAACACCCCCGAGTGATTCTTGTTAGAGTTTGTATTGTTGATTGTCATTTATGCTTAGAAATATTTAACCATATATGCTTAGAGGTGTATAATCAATTGTGTAGTGATAAGTTGTGTGATCTTTAACAGGCTACAGAGGCTTGGTGTGTATTCCACACTAGAATGCACACCTACATCCTGGGAGCACGGGAAGAGGTCGCATCTTGTTTTAATTGTTTTATGGTAGGATTAACGTAGCTACGTCTGTTCTAGTCTAAGTGCTTTTCTGTTTAGATGAACTGCTGGACTTCCTCACCGGGGGGGGGGTCTAGTCTACCCTCTTCCTGACCAAGGATGTTTGACCCTTTGATCAGCAACACACACACACACACACACACACAGGCAAGGTACTCTTTGTTTGTATGTGGACGTCGTATGTTAATGAACCTATGCATATTCATGTAACCTCAATAAAAGGACAGTGTTACGGGAGGACGGACGAGAGCTACTGGGGTCAAGCGAAGGAACGGCGTTTGTCTGGTTCTCTCCCGTGCACGAGTACCATGAATAAGTTTGCCTACTTGCGTCTTGCTTGCAGTGTAATTATATTGTCTTAACGTTCCAGCGAATAGGTTTATGCTACAAACCTATCATTAATTGGTCCTTCGATGCCGGAGCCCTGGAATCGCATTCACCGAGGGGAGGAGAGGCACGCTGAAAGACTGACGTCAGCCAGGAAGTTCCTGTGGATTTGCGGTCTGTCTTTTCTCCTCGATGAATGACGGTCGGCGGGATTCGGGCTGATATTACACTCTTAAGCAATGCCAAGTAAGTTTAAAGAGGCCGACTCTATAACCGTGTCGTTGTGCAGTCTCCGCCACTGTGTGAGGCGTTGAGAAGTTCGCTGTTTTGTGGAGCGATAACTGGGTTTGTGTCCCGAAAAAGAAGTTTTGGTTAAATCGCCCAAGGGTCCCAAGCGTCCGGTGTGTGTCCGGTTTTGAAATCGCCCTGGGTGTGTGTCCCGAGCGTCCCTTCATTGGGTTTTGTCGCGCGAGTGGGTGAGCGTCCCACGACTGGGTCAGGGTCCCGAGCGGTCCGGTGTGAGTTCGGATTAGGCCTATTTTGTGTTGTTTTCGTTGTTGTCGTCGTCGCTGTTGTTGTTGTTGTGTGGGTGTGTGCCTTGAAGAGCGTGTGGAAAAGGCCAGCCCACATCAGCAGCTGTGCTCTGGTGGGTGGCTTTCCCCCCACCCCTTCCTGACACAAAATGTTAACAGCCTGTGTGCCAAACCATTGAGGTGGATAGTTGTTAAAAGTAACCTACATTAAACTTGTGGTTGCTTAAATTCAGTACAATGACATGTGAGGTGAAGTGATATAGGTAAATATTTAAACTCATGAAGTGCATAGAGGCACTTGACCTGTGTGGAAGACGGTCGTCTTATTATGAGCCATTGTTGAGATATAGAGCACATCTGTGAAAACAACTAATATGCTCAACCCTGTATGAAACATCTAAAAATACATGATGGAGAAGCTGTGTTGAATATGTAAGTGTAAGACTTTGCCACTGTGGGCAGAGCATGCAACTACTGTGTGATGTCGCGTTGCAGTTTTGTTTTTGTTTTTTGAGCTGATGAGCAAGCTACACATTATCAGATCAAGAGCTGTCTGAGAACTACTCAAAGAGAGGGAAACAGAGAGTGTGCAGCGTTTCCATGAGCAGTTTTTCTGCACCTTGACTCGTGTGTGTGTGTAGCATCAGCATCATGTTTTTGTTTATTTGTTTTGTTGGATTAAAAATAATTAAATAAACTGGTGATCATGCTTATGGATCACCATGGCACATATCTCCAGCCATATGGTTTATTTATGCAGATGAAAAAGTGAGTGTGAATGTGTCTGACATCACAGTGTTTTTGTGCACTGTGCAAAAGTGATTGCCTCTGATTGTGAGTGAGAGCGGTGATTTTGCAGACCACCAGCTATTGTGAAGAAAAAAAAAAAAGAGTGAAAAAGAGACAAATTACATTGTAGACGAAGAGAAATAATCATAGGAAAAAGGTTTTGTGTTGATCAGCCGAAAAACAACTACAATGTCATTTTCTGCTTTTAAGAAAGGATTGTTCACACAAACACAGAGAGAGAGAGAGAGAGAGAGAGATGTGTGTTGATTAAGCAGTGATGATAATAATGAACATGTTTTAGTTTGTCACTTTCAGGTGAAAAGCAGACCTGTATCAATTTTCCACATGCAACAGTCGGAAGAAAGTTATAGTTTAACATCATTGGAAACATGCAGGCCAAGTTTCTGGCTGACTTATTTAAAGCGCAATGTGTATGTGTCTCTCAACCTCACAAGCAAGCAAGCTCTCACCCCTCCCTGAAGACAAGGAATGCAGCTCCAAAGCAATAACATGATAAAGAGACAGCATCAAGTCCTGAGCAAAAAAGTCCCAACAAGCAGCAGCAATGTGGATAAACAGCAGCAGAAGAAGAAAGCAAACCCATCTTCCTGTCTGATTGGTTGAATTTCACGGAGGGGCGAGCAAGATGGCAGCGTGAAGAGGAGTTTTTGTTTGAGTTCTCAGCACGAGACACTTATTTGACGTCTTTCTGGCCTTCGGGACTTTTTTTGGAGATCAGCGCGCTAAACTTGCTGGATCTGAGGCCAGGGTCTGCGGCGGCAGCATGTTGAAATGCTCAAAAAGGACTGAGTGACTCGGGCAAGCCACATGCGGCTAGCGACATGAAAGAAATGGACCCTTCATGATGCGTTCAACGTGCCAGCGCTGTGGTGGGAAAGACTCCATCATAAACACGCCCTGCGCCCTGCGCCGAGGTTCAGGCCAAGAAGAAGAAGACGATGACTTCCAAGCCCAAGAAGGTCGGCCTCAGCGTGGGCGAGCTGATTGTGAAAGCCGTGGCCGCTTCCAAGGAGCGCAACGGCCTGTCTGTGGCCGCTCTCAAGAAGGCTCTGGCTGCCGGAGGCTACGATGTGGACAAGAACAAGGCCCGTGTCAAGACCGCCATCAAGAGCCTGGTGGCGAAGGGCACTCTGGTGCAGACCAAGGGCACCGGGGCCTCCAGATCCTTCAAGATGAACAAGGCTACTGAGAGCAAAGCCAAGAAGCCCGCCGCGGCCAAAGCCAAGAAGCCCGCCGCGGCCAAAGCCAAGAAGCCCGCCGCGGCCAAAGCCAAGAAACCGGCAGCAGCTGCTAAGAAGTCGCCCAAGAAGGCAGCGGCAGCACTTCAGACACTAGAGGGACAGGACAAAGCTGAAGGAGAAACTGCCTGCTATTGGACTATTGAAGTGGCAGAGGACAATAGTGAGAGTGGCTGTGACTTCACTGTGCATGTGAAGAAAACGTTTGAGGAGAACTGAACAGTTGGAGTTTGACATTTGCCACCTGTGGAGTAAAATGGCAAGAAGAGACAGTGGGACACAGGACAAAGCTGAAGGAGAACTGCCGGCTGTTGGACTGTTGAAGTGGGAGAGGACAACAGAGTGAGAAGACTAGGTGAGAACACATAGGAATTATTTAATGTGGGAAATCAAAATTTGGGTTAGCAAACCTGGGAAAAGAAAACTGACTGCTTAAGTTGGAAAATTGTGAAGGAGTCTGAAACAAATAGAAACATACAAAATCACACAAACAAGCAGAATTAACTCTACTAACAATTCCAAACACAAAATGACTCATGAAGTTAAGAAATGAGCAAATAATAGCAGAGAAGTGTGTAGGAAAGGCAGCTTTAAGAACATGCTCTGCTGAATATGCAGATCCACAGACATGCATTAGACCTGCCTAATAACACCCATGCAATGAAAATTAGCTTGTTATCTTTCATCAGTGTTACAATAGTGTCACTTTAGCAGACACTTGTTATTAAATACTGAATTTATCCTAAAAAAAAAAAAATTGACTCTCCAAGTTGCAGGACAACAATTTAACTTTTGTGGGAAAAAAAAAATCCTGGTTTGATAAATCAGTGATCAGGCAATAAATTTAGTGTTAAAATGGTAAATTGGGAGAAGCTTCCTGCTTGATTGATGCAGCAAGTAATTTACTGTATGAGGGAAATTGTCTTTTGTGATAATATTTTGAACATGCTTTCCTGTCGTCCTGTCAACTTAGTGGGTTAATAACTGATATGCAAATTAGTTGATCGGTTTTAGATTAATGAAAGGTGACTGAATTCTAGCACGAGTGAATGAGATGTGTTTGAGTGGAAACTCTAAAACACTGAGTTCCTGCTTTGATGTGCGAGTGAATCCTGTATTTAGATACACAACTCTGAATACGTCAGAACAAACTTCTTTTGTGAAGTGCATGACAGCATGTCACATGTTTTATGATGAAGGGAAAAGGAAAATTGAATTAAATAGATCTGTGACCTAAATGAGTGAAGAGCACAGACCTGGTGATTAAACTCATAGCTAATAAGATATTAGGGTTATGTTGTTTTGTGCAGCTGATGGTTGGTTTGGAGTGAATCTAGCTGATGATTTTTCTTTTGTTGTGAAGTTGAGCCTGCCGATTAGTATGATGGTATGATGAACCATGCTAATGGTATGATTTACCCTCCTGAGATGAGGAGTTTGTGTCATGACTTAACAAGGCCTTTTTATTTTGATACTTTCACAGTGCACTGAAAGTTTTGTTTGATAATCTTTGTTCTTTAAGCAGATCTGCACGTCGGGAATTAAAAGCGCTACACGTCGTCGAGAAAATTGTGCCAAGTGAGTTCTCCACATTTAAAGCATGAACATTGCACAGGTGTGCCTTAGACTGCCCACAATAAAAGGCCACTCTGAAATATGCAGTTTGATCACACAGCACAATGCTACAGATGCCGCAAAACCAGTCAGTATCTGGTGTGGCCACCATTTGCCTCACCTTCTGAGGCAAATGGTGTGCAATGGACATAGAGTTTATCAGGTTGTTGATTGTGGGCAGTGGAATGTTGGTCCACTCCTCTTCAATACTTGTGCAAAGTTGCTGAATATTGGCAGGAAGTGGAACACGCTGTCATATACGCCGAGCCGAGCGTCCCAAACATGCTCAATGGGTGACATGTCTGGTGAGTATGCTGGCCATGCAAGAACTGGGATGTTTTCAGCTTCCAAGGAATTGTGTACAGATCCTTGCAATATGAGGCCGTGCATTATCATGCTGTAACAGGAGGTTATGGTCATGAATAAATGGCACAACCATGGTCCTCAGGATCTCAACAATAAAATGCACTCGTGTTCATTGTCCATAACCCCACTGCCACCATGGGCCACTCAGTCCACAACATTGACGTCAGCAAACTGCTCATCCACATGACGCAACACAAGCTGTCTGCCATCTGCCCTGAACAGTAAAAACATCTGTCAACAGAACACCTCTCCAACGTGCCAGATGCCATTGAATGTGAGCATTTGTCCCCTCAAGTTGGTTAAAATGATGAACTGCAGTCAGGTCTAGACCCCGATGAGGACCACGAGCATGCAGATGAGCTTCCCTGACACGGTTTCTGACAGTTTTTGCAAAAATTCTTTTATGCAAACCGATTGTTGCTGCAGCTGTCTGGGTGGCTGGCCTCCACCTGGTCGACCATCCTGGAGGTGAACATGCTGGATGTGGAGGTCCTGGGCTGGTGTGGTTACATGTGGTCTGCAATTGTGAGGCTGGTTGGATGTACAGCCAAATTCTCTTAAACGCCTTTGAAGATGGCTTATGGCAGAGAAATGAACATTCATTTCACAACAACTGTTCTGGTAGACATTCCTGCAGTCAGCATGCCAATTGCATGCTCCCTCAAAAGCTGCGGCATCTGTAGCATTGTGCTGTGTGATCAAACTGCATATTTCAGAGTGGCCTTTTATTGTGGGCAGTCTAAGGCACACCTGTGCAATGTTTATGCTGTCTAATCAGCACCTCGACATGCCACACCTGTGAGGTGGGACAGATTATCTCGGCAAACCTGAAGTTCTCACTAACACAGATTTAGACAGATTTGTGAACAGTATTTGATAGTAATGGGTCCTTTGTGTTTGTAGAAAATGTTTCAGATCTTTAAGTTCAGCTCATGAAAAATGGGAGCAAAACCAAAAGTGTTGCGTTTATATTTTTGTTCAGTGTATTAATAGACCTCTCTGCATTGAATCATATCTGTTATTAACCTCTGTCTCTCTTCCACAGCATGTCTTTTATCCTGTCTTCCTTCTCTCACCCCAACCGGTCGCAGCAGATGGCCGCCCCTCCCTGAGCCTGGTTCTGCCGGAGGTTTCTTCCTGTTAAAAGGGAGTTTTTCCTTCCTACTGTTGCCAAAGTGCTTGCTCATAGGGGGTCATATGATTGTTGTGTTTTTCTCTGTATCTATGAAGTGCCTTGAGGCGACTTTTGTTGTGATTTGGCGCTATATAAATAAAATTGAATTGAAAAAAAATTGAACTATGCACATTCTAAAAAAAATTATTGAATTTCATATGTTGGTTAATTAATGACATGATATGTTTAAAGAGTAATTTAAAAAGTAATTTTTGTTCATCTTATGTTGGACAAATGTGTACCACATTACCAAAAGTATCTGTTATCAAAAGTAGATAGCAAAAAACAACTCTAAAATATGCAGTTGTATGTATTCATTGTTTTTTTTAATATTGACAATTTTATTAATTTGTTATTTATATTTTTCAGATTGATGAAACTGTCATTCCCTTAATGACAGACAGTGACCTGGCAAAGTACATCCCCAAAGTTTATGATAGAGTCTCCACTGTGGCCTTCTGCAGACAAGCAACACTGTCACGGACGTCACCATCCAGGAAAGAATCTATACTCTCAAGGCTACGACAAAGACTGACAGGAGCTGAGGGAATGCCTCCTAAAAAGAAATTGTCTCAGTGGGCAGAAAATACAAATGCAAAACGAACAGTGCGACGAATTGAGGTTGGCTGGATGGATTTTGATGAGGAGAAGGGTGGGTTCAAACAGGTGAAGTCTGTAAGTGGTGGTGGAACAAGGCATTTATCTGTAGATAAAAATGAAACAGTGTCAAATATCAAACTTATGGCTGAAAATCTGTTTTTCCCCAATGGCACCTCAAAAAAAAAACTAAAGTCTTTCACACTATTCAACTCATATTGAGAGCTCACAGATGCATGTGGATGCTTCCAGTACAGTTGATGAGTTGTATAAGCAAAGTAAGGTCAAAATTCTGCAACTTTATCTGTGTACCAGAAAGAAAACACAACAGCAGCCTCAAGACATAGAGGCCGATCATGCAATAACCCAGCCCTCTGGTAGATCTCACTGACAATGACCCTAATCAGGCCGCTGATGATCTGTTGGTGGAAAACATAAATTCAGAACCATCAAACCACTTAATGATGGAGCTTCCATAAGTGGATATTTGGAACTGAATGACACATTACCATGGGATGGTCTGCCAAATGTAGGTGAAAGTGAAGATTCTGATGCAGTTGTTATTATTAGTGGGGATAACAGGGTGGATATTAGTGTGGTTGAACTAAACCCTGAAACACTGTTTACAGAAAAAGAGTCTGATCCACCTCATCACACATTGTCTCTCTCACCGGGGCTGACAGGAGAGCCAATATTCCTGACCAAGCACCCCCTGAATCACGATCTTGTCCCGTAATGCTAACTGTTAGAAGAGGTCATTGTCTTACTGATTTGATCAGTGCCTTTAAGGACTCAAACATTATTTCATCTCAATATCAAAATGTTGCTACCAAATGGAGAGCTTGAACAGGGGGAAGGAAGTGGTGTTTTGCGGGACTGCCTGACAGAATTTTGGATGGATTTCTATGACAGCTGCACATTGGGAGTTGAGGTGAAAGTCCCATTCATCCGGCATGACTTTCAATGTGAAGAATGGCAGGCTATAGCTAGAGTGTTTGTTGTAGGGTGGAAACAAGCTGGTTACTTCCCAGTGAAGCTTGCAATACCCTTTCTGGAGGAGATATTGTATGGCTCGACAACCAGTAGTTTAAAAGAGTCCTTTCTTTTGTATGTCTCACAAGAAGAGTGATCTGTTCTCCTGAAGGCTTTGGATGACTTCAATTCAGTGGATACAGATGAATTGCTGGAAGTACTTGATGCATATGAGTGCAAGCAGGTTCCTACCAAGGACACACTGCTCCCTGTTTTGGCACAGATAGGACACAAAGTACTTATTCAGGCCCCAATGTTTGTAATCAAGTGCTGTCGTCCCGTTGTGGGTTCTGTAGCTGGTTTACTCCCACCAGAAGGACTGCATCATTTCATTGCAGAAAAAACAACAACTGTAAAAACAGTGAAGGAGCTTCTAATCTTTCCAGAGGAGATGACAGCTGCCCAGTCAACAGTTTCTCGTTACCTGAAAAGGTACATTGGAGAAATTGATTTCAATTATATTCAGCTTTTCCTGCAGTTATGTACAGGATCCAATCTGTTGGATAAAGCCATACTAATTGAGTTCATAGAAACTACAGATTTCCTCCGCAGACCACAATCCCACACATGTGGATGTGTACTAAAGCTGCCCCTTGGTTATCACAGCTATCCAGACTTTCGCAGTGAATTTAACAGCATTCTCGCAAGCTCTATGTGGGTGATGGATGTAGTGTAGGTCAGTGTTACCCAACCTTGGTCCTCAAGGCACTCTGCCCTACACGTTTTAGGTTTTCCACCCTAACAGTTCATAGAAACATGGGTGTAGTTAACACTAACATGAAGGAATGAATGTGAATGTTCAATAGACTGGGTGGTTAAGTTCTCTTAACAGTGTAGGCCATTGTGACTTTTTCATGTGCAGCCTTTTTTTTCATCTGGTCAGTAAGTGCTTTCTTAGTTTCTCCCCCCAATTAAAATAGTAAGCTAAAGGGAATGTTCAGGTTTTTTGAAGTGGAGTTACCTGTAGTAGACAGCACTTAGCACTCTGACTTTGCAGAAGCAGCAGTGAGTGTTGGGGACAAAATAAGGCAACAAATTGCTTGGGGAATGAGACCACAAAACAACACCAGTTGAAAATACATATACATATTTAAATAACATTTTCAGTGCTTCACCTGGTAGGAATCCGTACACTAAACATAGAAGAGCATCTGTTCCTGCTGCACACATTGTTGCTGTGTTTTTGGCTAGTGCCAAAATAAATTACTAATTTTAACATCCTAATACTTTTTTACTACAGGAAGAGTAACAAATATTTCCAATATAGCATACAGTAACAGTTCTACAAACTGGAAGATTGCTGAGTGCTGTCTACTGTATATACAAACATAAGTACAACACCATTACAAATACCATATTCCAACTGATTAAGCATGTTCTATATTAAAGTATTTCAGATGTTTGCAGAAATCTTAATAGAAACAAGAATGTGAACCTTTATGTTCCTAATGGGTTTAGAAGAAAAGTTGTCAATTACAGAGATTGGTTACATTGTAAAGAGGTTTGTATAACATTTTAGAAATAACTGTTATTTTATCCTGTTATTATATGCAAAATACAACCTGTTTTTGAGTATGGTGTACTTTGAAAGACACCAGTAAACCATTCTCATTTGTACAAAACATTGTCCTCTCTGTTACATTCTATACATCTTTAAACATGAACATGTCTAATGACACCGCTGAAAGTTATTTAACTACTCACTCTATAATGTCATACACGTGCTGTGATTTTTAAGAAAAGAAGCCGTTCTTTATCAAACATGGGATTGCTTTAATCTATTCCACTATAACAAAATTATAGGCTCAAGAAACATTTGGAGCATTGGTGACACAACTATGATTCTACACTTTAGCCTACTTGGTCTTCTTGTCTAATTGATCACAACATTAGATATATTGCCAGTCTATGTGGTTGTTATCCAAGGTGCTCTTGTTTTTGTTAGAAATGAACACATTTTTGCTACCAAAAACTATTATGAACAACTTTTGATGCTTTAACAGTGTGGTAAGTTTAACTCAATCCCAAAAGGATTAATTTTTTTCTAACCTGTATCATATTTTAGTTTAATACTCCACGCTTTGTAGCTACCAAGAGCAAGCAACACTTCATGATGAGTTAATTTACTGACATGGATAAAATGAAAATTATGTTATACAGTCTTTTCTGATAATTTTGATACAAAGACAAGATAACTACACACTGGAGAAAAATAATTACTTAATAATAAGTACATTAAGCTTTAGGAATATGTACTGAAGTACAAAATGTACTACATTTGTATGTTTGTGTCCATTTAAGTGGCCTCAAATAACTGTGAACGAACTGTATCCGTGAGATGAAAATATAAATCAAGGGCCTGGGACATGGTAGATGGGAATTCCAAGCTTGATTTCTCCATTATTATTGTGCACAAATCAAACACTTGCACATCACATGGGACTGAACTAACAAAAGTGCAGCTATTTTTACACAAGGTCAAATCTTCTGTTAGTGGAACAAGACAGTCTTCTGCACCCCAAAGGTGAGGGGCCATGTACATGACATCAGGTATCCCACAGGTAGGGATGGGTACCGGTGTCCGGTGCCATGATGGCACCGGTTCTGACATAAACGGTAGTAACCAGACCGAAAAGCAGCGCACATTTCGGTGCTTTATTTCGGTGCTTTTTTTCCTGAGCTGTGATACACTTCTAGCCAATCATTTTACGTTTCCGAGGACAGTAGGCGGGTCCAGGTACGTATGTTCTTTTAGAGCAGAGCTACAGATTAAAAATGTCCAAGGCGAAGCGGTCAAAAGTCTGGCTGTACTTCACAGCAAAATATGCAAACTCAGCAGCCTGCAACAAGTGCTTTAAGCTGATACTGTGATACTGTCAAAGGAGGTAACACCTCAAATCTGATGAAACACCTGGCGACGCATAGCGTTTTTTTTTTAAAAGCCCAGAAATGCGCCGTATGCTTGCTGCGAGACCTCACACCGAGCGCATCTACTGTGTGTGGGTTGCCTGTTATCGGACCCGGAGTTAGCAACATCCCCCAAAAACCCGAAGAGGAGAGTCCTGGCCCCTAGCCCTGCCAGTGTAGCAGAAATGATGAGGATGATGATGCAGCAGCAGCCGTTCTTCTCTGTGTGAGTAGCTTAATGTTCGTGTGTAATTTACGTTGAGTAGGCTAACCACGTTATTATATTCATGCATGTAAGGTGAACTAGCAAACATCATCATAGCTACATGCGGCTGTCTTCTTGTTTGATGGCAGATACTCCCTTCACCCTGGCCAAAAAGGCTAAAATGACAAAGAAAAAGTGGAAAACAGTTAAACATGAGAGGTTTTGGATAAAGTTTGTGTTTTTTCCATTGATTAAGCACTGCTTCCAGCCAAGAGTGATGCCATATATGCCCCATAGCTGCAGAAAAGGCTAACATTGTTATCTTTTTACAAAAAACCAGCTGAACATGAGAGGTTTTTGGACCAATTTTGTGTTCTCCATTCTTTAAGCACCGGTTTGAGCACCGTTTGAGCACCGGCACCGTTTCAAAAGTACCGATTTGGCACCGGTATCGGATAAAACCTAAACGATACCCATCCCTACCCACAGGGCACGTTGTTATTCTTTGAGGGCCTTATACGGTGAGCATTCCAAACACTCCGGATGTCATTCAATACCTCCTGATGAAGAAACAAGAATTAGGTCAGAGCTGTAATACAAGGCATTTTTAAAATGGTCGAAAATAAGTGTGGTGCATCCTTAAATGAATTGAAAAGCAGCAATGTTTGGATGCAGTTTAATGAAAACCAAAGGAAGAGGGAGTGATGGCAAAAAAAGAAAAGAAAGAACCACACCAGGCAAACCACTGAGTTGTGGGATCTGGGCTTTATACTAATACTAATACTAATCTTGGTGCGGATGCGCAAAGCTTTTCAACTTTATGCGCATAATACAGGTGTCAAAATCAATATTTTTCAATCCCATGAGGGGATCCAATATCATCTCAGACCTGAATGTACCAATGATAGAGCGCTGAAGAGTTACTGATGCATGAAGCCTCTGACTGCTTTTGACAGACTGGCAGTGACAGATCGGTAGCTGCAGCATAACTGCTGATGCAGAATGAGCGCAGACAAGGATAATGTCCTCCGATCAGAAAAAAACAACATTTAAGTCGTGCTGACTTCTGATCAGTTCAATTGGCAAAATGTTCCCTGATTTAAAAACTTTGGCTGGGTCGCAGAGCGCAGTTGACCTACTTCAACAACGTTAGGAATACATTGCATTTACCGTTCGGTAAAGGTAACGTCGTTTTAACTATGTAAAAGATTATTTTGTTACCCTTACTGCTAAAACAGCGTAATTTAATGTAATTAATTACCACCACTGGTTATCATAATATGGGCCATTTATCTGAATGATAGGCATGAAGCAGAACTGTGACAGAGCTTTGTCAATGAAATCCCCAAAGAAGAATCCTTCGTCCTTCAGTTCTCCTAGAAGCGTGATCCATGACTCGACTCCTTCTTTTCTCATCACTCCCCACCAGCTCTCAATTCTCTGGTTTGCGGTACTTGCTCCTGTGACGTAGCTTCTGTCTCCTGCTCTACCATCCCCGTCATTTCTCCATAAATAACGCTGGAGGTCTCTGACCAACACGTTCTCAGTGCCCATGTCAGTTCGTACGAGCCTGGGGAAACCCCCACGACTCTCCACTGCTTCCACAAAGTAACCTCCGATGTCATGGTCCTGGGTCGTGCGACCCAGTGTTTTGTGTTTAACCTATTTTTGATGATTATCGTTTATTGTTTGTTTAGGTTCACTAGGTAGTCCAGCCAGTTGTATATATTACCCTTGTATTAAGTCTCCCTTGCCCTTCGTGTCTTTATGTCTGTGTGTCTTGTATTGTCAAGTTCATGCTGTCAGTTATATCATCTCCCCTGTACTACGTCTCCCCGGTTCATGTGTCATGTCTAATCTCCATGTTTCCTGTTTTACTTTGAAAGCCTGTATTTACTGTCAGTGTATTCAGTTTCACTCCTCCTGTCCTGTCGTTAAGTTCATGTGTGTCAGCTGTGTTCCCATGTGTGGCCACTTGCCCTGATCATCCCTCACGTGTATTTAGTCTCTGTGTTTCATACAGTCTGTGTCGCATCGTCTGTGTTCCCACCCTCCATGTTGTCACAGCCAGTCTTAGTATTCATAGTTATGGTTTCCTGAGTCTTCATAGTTTTTCCTAGTTTTACTTTCCCAGTTTAGTCATAGTTTAGTTTGTCACTGCGTTTCTGCTTTGTCTGCACTCCTTGTCACCAGCCACAATAAAGGCTCGCTTTCAGTTAAGGTTACTCCAGTCTACTCTCGTGTGTTCGCACCTGGGTCCACCACACACACCACCGCACGGTCTGCCTCCTCAGATCGTGACACTCCGATAACCTTTGGGTCACTGTTAGTGTGTGCGGCCCGCAGCCAAATGATGTTGCGTGAGAAACCGTCGATGCATCCATTAATACATATCCCATATGGCTTTAGTTTGTCATAAGAGTCTATGTGCCTTACAAAGTTAGGTCCCTGAGCAAAATATTGCCTCCTTCTGAGACGTCTGGTCTGGCGAACCTGGGAACCTACTGGGTCCAGTAAAGAGATGAGGATCCTGACGTCTTTTTTCCTGATCGCAATGCCGTGTTGTTTGCACTTTGTAAACATCCACTGATAACCGTGATCCTTCCCAGGCCCTTGCAGTTGGTTCACAATAAAATCTATCCCGGCGTCCAGGTCGTACTTACGTCTGTAAAGCGACTTGGCTCTCAATATGAAGCTGAACTTCATTCGACCATGGCCTGCAATGACTTTGCCAAATTCTTCACTGAAAAAATCCAAAAAATTAGACAAGCAATTGGTACATCAACAGCAGATCCAGGATATGTACTGTGTCCACCAAAAAACTGTTTAAACACCATGAAACAGTTTCAACCTATTAACAGCAAAGACCTGGAGGACATCTTAGGTCAACTGAACTCCTCCTCCTGCTGTTTAGATGTCCTGCCAACAAGTTTTTTCAAAAAGGTCTCAAAGACTTTAGAGTCAGACCTGTTACAGATCGTCAACTTTTCTTTATTATCAGGTGTGTTTCCAGAATCACTAAAAACTGCTGTAATCAAACCTATACTGAAAAAGGACAATCTTGACAAGACACAAATGAACAACTACAGGCCGATCTCAAATCTCCCGTTTTTAAGTAAGATCATTGAAAAAGCAGTTTCTCAACAGCTCAGTTACTTCTTAAAACAGAATAATTGCTACGATGCCTTCCAGTCAGGTTTTAGACAGAACCACAGCACTGAAACCGCTCTGACCAAAGTGTTTAATGACATATGTCTGAATACAGACAGTGGAAAAATGTCAGTCCTAGTTTTACTGGATCTCAGTGCAGCATTTGATACAGTTGACCACAACATATTACTCAAACGACTGGAGAACTGGACAGGTCTTTCAGGAACTGTACTAAACTGGTTCAAAACATACGTAGAAAACAGGAAATACTTTGTATCAATAGGTAACTTCACATCTGAGCAGACAAGTATCACATGTGGAGTTCCCCAAGGTTCCATCTTGGGACCCCTTCTGTTTAACATCTACATGCTCCCACTGGCACAGATTATAAACAACAACAAAATAAACTATCACAGCTATGCAGATGACACACAAATATATATCACAATGTCACCAGGAGACCGAGGCCCTGTACAGGCTCTTGGTAAATGCATTGAGGAAATCAATGACTGGTTGTGCCACAATTTTCTCCAGCTAAACAAAAACAAAACTGAGGTAATAGTCTTTGGCGCCAAAGAAAAACGATTACAGGTCACCAGAGAACTTCAATCTATACATCTAAAAACCACAAACCAGGCGAGAAATTTGGGTGTAGTGATGGATGCAGACTTAAACTTAGAAAAACACATTAAGACAATAACAAAGTCAGCTTACTATCACCTCAAGAATATATCACGGATAAAAGATCTGATGTCTCAACAGGACCTGGAAAAACTAGTCCATGCATTCATCTTTAGTAGGCTTGATTACTGTAACAGCATCTTTACAGGTCTACCTAAAAAATCAGTCAGACAACTACAGCTCATTCAGAACTCTGCTGCTCGAGTCCTCACTAAGACCAAAAAAGTGGACCACATCAGTCCAGCTCTGAGGTCCTTACACTGGCTGCCTGTCCGTCAGAAGATAGACTTTAAAGTTCTGATGCTGGCCTATAAAGCTCTGAATGGTTTAGGACCAAAATACATCAATGACCTCCTGACCCAGTATGAACCATCCAGATCCCTCAGGTCATCTGGATCCGGTCTTTTATCAGTTCCCAGAGTCAGAACCAGACACGGAGAAGCTGCATTCAGCTTTTATGCTCCTTATATCTGGAACAAACTCCCAGAAAGCCTCAGATCAGCTGAAACACTGTTTATTTAAATCCAGGTTGAAGACTCACCTGTTCTCAGCTGCATTTGAATAAAGCACCAAATCCACACTTTAAGCTTAAATTTCAAAACTTACATTTAACTACTGATTTTATCTACTGTTCTGATTTTATCTGTTTTGATTTTATATACTGTTGTTTGTTTGTTTGTTTGTTAATTAGTTAGTTAGTTTATTTGCTTGTTTTAATCAATTTTAAATCATGCTTTTTATTTGTTCTTGTTTCTAATGTCTCTGTAAAGCACTTTGAATCACCTTGTTGTTGAATTGTGCTATACAAATAAACTTGCCTTGCCTTGCCTTGCCTTTAAATGTCTCTCCGTAATGATGGTTCCTTGCATTGCCAGGCTTTTCAAAATGCATTTGTAGCTCATTCCCAGCCTAAAATAAAACTCAATCAGACTGTCTCTGTCCATGGTGTATAGGTTTAGCCTACTTTTATGCTTGTGTCTCTACGCAGCTGTCCAGGAATTCTATCAATAAGATGTGCGCACGTTATCTATTTCGTGGCCATAAATGCGTAATTCGTTGCTGAAGGAAATTGCCTTCCCGGGTTTCCTCCGTGGCGTGAGCGATAAGCAGAGTTCTGTCCTTTCCTTCTAAGATTCCTAATTATTTAAAGTAACACTCAGGTATGCCATTCAGCTGGGTTAGTTACGACGTCGGGAGCAGCTTGGGAGAACAAGGAAACACAGACTGCTTCAGGTTGTCTTCCCAAATCGACTCAAAGGTTTATTTGATACACAGCAGTTTATATAGATGAAAAAAGGTTCGTGTGTCAGCTTTCCCAGTTCAAACCGGTACAGACCAAATAAGGAAACGTCTTCCTGCCTTGTGAACAAAGAAGTATCCTGTGTGTAGTTTATCAGCTCAGCTACAATTTATGATCATCCCAGCAAAATACACTCCTAGACATAAAATACAGAGTTCTTTCATTAGTGAATTCTGAAACAAACCACCTAGCCTTTAACGAGCCTTTTCCAGGAGATAAAGAAAAAGGGAGGATGGGAGTAAGGAAGTGGTCTCATCTCTGTGGTGTTTTCGACCTTGGGGTACCAGCTTGTGAGTCCTACACATTAATTCTTGGGTCACAGAGAAAGAGAAAAACAACTAGTAGTTGGGCCTTATTGAGTAACAGTTTTCCTGTATAAAACAATATCCTGTAAATGCTACTATGGTATCAAAATACCTAACAGTTCCCCTCTTTTATTATTTTTAAAAATAATAACTCAAATAGAAAGGAAAAATCACAAATGTAATAACATAATATAAAAAGCAAATCATAAAATGTAATAGTTCACAACCTAATGTTCAATATACACATCAGGAACATCATTGGTAACATCTGACACATAATCTGGGTCAATTTGTGCCAATTGCAAATACATTGAAGTAGCTGTACTAGTAGCTATACGGGTTATCATTGAACGTACACAGGGTACCACACAACAGACAATAATCATCAAAAACATGCTGCAACGGTTACAAAGGCTACAATTAGTTCCTTCCATCTTCCAAACGTGTCCTGTAGCCACTTATGTAGCCACTGACCGTGACCTGTATTGGCAATTAGTTCTATCTGCAATGCTTCAAGTTTATTCATAGCTTGTGTGAATGAACCGTTAGGAGCGGTATTATTGGGAATGAAAGTACAGCATACATCAACGGTTACTAGACCACAGGTACCGGTCCAATCAACAGGTAAAGCTAATCTAAGGGTATTATTGCACAACCAATAAGCATGTGGGATTGGTCTGGTCAGGCGCGTGACCATGTGTGATTTAACTAACTCCCCCCAGTCAGTATCATTTAAGACACCGTCTGGGGGAACAATGATCGATTCTCTGCTCGAACTTGAACTGTGTGTGTGTTCCTCCAGATATGATACAACTTCAGCCACAGAGACAGCTAGCCATGTCTCATTACAGCGTGCACCTGGGGAGTCAGAGAAGAATGTATAGTTATCCTTTGTATAATCTATGTGTGTGTCTGGGCCAGTTAACTTTAGTCTGCGCAGACATATCATACTAGTATTAAAATGGAGAGGGATCTGTCCTAAGGGCAGTGAGGGCTTTAACCTATTCTTAGGGCGTTTCATTGGGGCGCAGGTCCCTGCGGTGTCATTAGATAACTTCAATAATTCGCCTAATGGAGTCTCAGGGTTAGTTGGTGTGTGTGTGTGTGTAAGTAGGCAGTCGAGAGGGCTCAGAGTCAACTGTAAAGTGTCTTTAAGGAGAGCATTATCTCCGCTGATTTTCTCTAGTCCCTCAGTGAGGGGGAAACCGGATATGGGGTATCCTACTATTACCTGTTCTGGATTAGCCTTTGAACAGACATAACAGTTACTGTTTCCTAAATCACGAGCGGCTGTTCTGGCATTTTCATACCAGGCGTTAGCTCCTGCTCTATGGGGTGCATAAGATGGTTTATTAGTGGCGTCTATGTTGCTATTTACTGATTTTAGGGAACGTGAGGAGTGCATTAAGTAGGTGTCTTGCAAAATGGAGCATGAGGTATCGTCAGCAAAATATGACCTGCAGAAATGTGAACATGGTTGCAGTTTACAATACAAAATTGCAAAGAGAAATCCTAAGGTTAATGCGATAGATATGATAAATAACCTAAATATATAAGACAATATATAAGAAAAACAGTTCTTCAGTCGTCTCCTGGCCTGGTCCCAGGTTCGAGAGACATTGAATAAGCGTCGTGTGATGACAATGGGCATTTCATTTTCTCCATTATCAGGATGGAATGAGTCTGGCTTTATCAGGTTAGACATCATGTGGTACTTTTGGCTTTCTGTTCCTGCTGGATGTTTGAGTACCTTGTTGTTGTTCTTTCAGACGTTGTGTGTTAATCAGTGATTGTGTGTGTATGTACATTGGATCCTGGCGCTGGCTCGCCTGAGATGTCATCTACCCGTGTGTGTTTATTTGCTCTGGATCCGGGCGCTGGCTCGCCGGAGATGTCGTCTGCTTGATCCGACGCCTGAGATGGTCCGATTGGGCTGGTCTTAACCCTGCTGGCATGAATCCACTGAGGTTGTCCGTCCGTGAGGATGCTGGTTCTTCGTCACTGCCAGTACAGTCTGGGGCTGGAACACGCGCGGCCTCCCAGAGAGTCCTTGGTTTTAGTGGCTTCTCCAACATGCGTCTCCTTGTCTCCACTGGTGGAACTGTGGAGGGGAAAGGCTGAGAGAGACAAACTTTCTGATAGTTATTATTCAGTTTTTCTACCAGGTTGTGAACATCAGTGGACAATGCAATATACATCACCTTCTACTAGCGGTGCCCCTCTGGAAGCTGACCATGGTGTTGGAAATAGTCTTATTTCAAATGGAAATAATTTGGTTACTGCAGATGGAGTCATTCTAATCTCACAGAGGACTTGAGGAAGTAATTTGACCCAGGTCATTAAAGTTTTAGCACACTTTTGAATTACTTCTAATGTGAATGAAGATCCTCTATCACTGTTAATCTGGTGAGGTATTCCGAATCTGGGTATTATTTCATTGCTCAACTTTTGATAGACTACTTCTGCAGTTTCTTTTGAGGTTGGATAAGCTTCTACTCATTTACTAAATTGATCCACTATTACCAGTAAGTACTTGATGCTTCCTTGCGCTGGCATGTGTGTAAAATCAATTTGTAATGTATGAAATGGAAAATCTGGTTGTGGTAAATGCTGATGTTTTGCTTTTGAGCTACCTACATTAGTTCGCGCACATGTTAGACAGGTTGCTAATATGCTTTTTACTGCATGTGATGTTTTCTCAATTACAAATCTTGATTTTATTGCCCCTATTACCCCTCTTTGTCCGACATGACTCACACAGTGAAAATGTCGGGCAAGGACTGCCATCAGGGAATATGGGAGGGCAATCAAACCCTTAAGATTTTGTATAAGCCATCTCTGTCATCTAAGGTACAGTCATTATTCTCCCAATAGGTGTAATCACATGCAGAGGCTTGCTCTTGTATGAATTTTAAATCAACATTTGTTCCTAAATAGTCTGGGAGTTTAAGTGGCAGCTGTAGGGGCACAGATAATACTTCCTGCGGAGGTGGGAGCTGTGATGCAGCTGCAGCCTTGGCTGTCACGTCTGCTAAGGCATTACCTGTTGCTTCGTCTGTGTCAGCTGTACTGTGTCCTTTCGTTTTTACAACTGCAACGGCCGATGGCAGCTGTATAGCCTGAAAAAGTCTTTGAACAAAATCACAATTTAGCAATTTATTTTCCATCAGCAGATCTAAATCCTCTCTGTCTCCACAATGTGCCAAAGTCATGCACAACGCCAAATGCATAGCGACTGTCTGTGTAAATCGTCACATGCTTATCCAAATGTAGCTCACAGGCGTGTATTAAAGCCATGAGCTCTGCTTTTTGTGCTGAGTGAAATGGTAATGAGTGAGCCTCTAGTATGATGTCAGGCACTGTTACCACTGAATAGCCACAAAGAAATGAGTTGTCATTCGGCCTTGAACAGGACCCGTCCACATAAACCGTGGCTGAGTCTGAGATAGGTGTTTGCTCTAAATCTGGACGTGGTGCTGTGGATTCCTGTATACGTGTCATGCAGTCATGAACGTCAAGCCTGTCTGAGCCATCCTGTCGGTCAGAAGAACACAGAATAGTATCAATAAATGTCATGGCGAATCAGGTGTGCTGCTCGCTTTTATAGTGAGATTTGCATATGTTGTTTAGTTATGTTTGCTACAATGGTCGTGACCTTGTGATTGGTGTGTAGAATAGTGTCATGTGAGAGTGTGAGCTTCTCGCAGTCCCTTATCATGATAGAGCAAGCTACTACCGCCCTCAGGCAGGCCGGCATTCCTGAACAATTCAGGCAGCACCTTTGAGTGGCGGAGATCAGCACTCCCTGTAATGCATTGAAAGAGGCAGTCATTTCTGTGGATCACAGTATTCGAGGAGGCTTGTCTTTTTTACAACAGTCACGCAGAATGTGGTCATGAAAAGAACAGTCTGGTATCCACTGTCTGCAATAGTTCACCATGCCTAAGAAGGACGACATGTCCTTCTGTGTAGTGGGACGAGGGACGGAGGTCACAGCTTTGACCCTGTCTGCAGTCATGGAACGTTTTCCGTGAGACAGTGTGAATCCCAAATATTGAACAGAAGTCTGACAGTACTGCATTTTCTTTGCAGATGCTTTGTGGCCAGTCTTTTGGAGGTGCTGGAGAAGCATGTGTGTAGCAGTTTGACACAGTTTTTTCACTTTCAGCACAGAGGAGGAGGTCATCCACATGTGGATCAGGGTGCAGCCCTGGAGGAGTGAAGCACCATTGAGAAAGCAGCAGAGCTGTCTATCATGCCTTGGGGCAAACGAGTCCAAGTGTACTGCTTATTTCTATGTGTGAATGCAAATAACGGCTGTGTGTCACAGGTACTGAGAAAAAGGAGCGGAGCATAAATCCACCACGGTAAAATGTGTATGCAATGCATGTCAATATGCTGTGAACATCTGAAACGAGAGGTGGCAGAGGAATGTTGACTGCATTAATTTGCCTTAAGTCTTGTATGAAACGCCATACGCCAGGTTTGTTAGGCTTTGGCACAGGATTGACAGGAGTGTGGGCTTTATTACTCCTGTAGTCAATAAATCTCCTATCATGACATCTAGGACTGCGGCTTTTTCCGTGGAAATGGGATGCTGCTTGACATATACTGCTTGTTGTGTTTTAATAGGCGTACGTGATAAAGTGTACAGTCAATAAATCCTATATCATTCTCACTTTTTGACCATAATGTCATATTCTGGTATTCAGCTGGCAATGTAACTGCAGAAATAGTACAGTCGATAGGGTAGGTTAGATCTATGTGACGACATGGTGTAGTTATATCATAACCTATGTCTGAGTTATGTGACAAAATCACTGTTTGACCTTCACTTGTGTGAGCAGTTATCATGTTGTTGAACAGTGTGAGAGAAACAAAAGTGTGGCTCCCAGTCATGGGATTACCTGGTAGTGGCGTCTGTACACGTTTTTTTTTGGCACAGTGTGTGACATAGAGTACCGGACAAAAAGGATGTTGAGTTCATTCTCTGCTGAGGGTCCAGCTGACACAGAGGATGTTCCTTCTCCATCATGTCGGTACATAGGGCAGAGAAAACATAAGCTGTTATCAGTGTCAGCAAACATTTCACCCTTTATGTTAAATTAAATACACAAATTCATTTTTGCTTTGGGTGTCTGCGGCTGCTGGAAAACTGAGCTAAATTTGCACCTCTAGCTTGTCCAACAGTGCATAAAGCGTTTTATGAATACTAGGATAGATTCATCAGGCTTCTGTTTACACATAGTTACTGCATTTAAGTCAATTTTGTCTCTGGACATTGTTAGCAGGAATTTCTTTAGATTCTTAAAGAAATTGGTGATTTTGTCATTATTTACCCTCCTTTTGTCCATAGCGGTAACATTTGATGCATCACGTCGCGGCATTCTATCATATATTTTCTACAGGACTTTTTAAGCAGACTACTTTTCTTATCACAAATGATATTCAACATTTCTACTGACCTGTTTTCTGGCGATAATCGTTCGGGATAAGGCTCCGGAAATAAATTAGAATGCATTGAGCTTCTTAAGTTGTAAACAAAGTCAGTCACATAAGCACTCCCGCATGTTCTGGATACGTGATCATGGACGTCTTCACCGATTCGCGGACGTAGGTTACACGTAACCGGAAATGGGAGTTATACTGAGCCGTTATTTGAGACTTTATTTTGTATTTTATTAATTTTTTGGTTTTACAGGTACTTTAGATTTTTTATCGGACCTGTCTGTGGTCTTTGAATAATTCTGACCCATGTTCAGTGATTTCCAGAGGGGTTTACACGCTAGGAGGATTTATGTTAGTATTTTCGCTGCGGCACAGCTGAGGTCACTTTAAATTTATTGCTAGCAATTTTTTGTTTGTGTGAGCAACTCTCACTTAGCGAGCAACTTCTCGCTTAACGAGCAACTTCTCGTAAAACAACAGGCAACTTCCTGTGTCTTTCTGCTTTTAATTTACTGCTTTTAACCCTTGTATGGTAATCGGGTCTGTGAGACCCGTTTTCAGTTTTCTTTCGTTTTTTTTTTTTTAACAAAATTAAATTTAATTATTTACTAGCTTTCTGTGAGTGAGCAACTTCTCACTTTTTAACGTACGTTTCAAGATAACAGGCAACTCCCTGTGTCACTCTTTGATGAGCAACTTCTCACTTAACGAGAAGTATTTAAGACAACAGGCAACTTTCTGTGTCACTTTTTCTGAGTGAGCAACTTCTCACTTTTTAACGTACGTTTAATTAAACAATTAATTATTATTATTATTATTATTTTTTAAACAAAATTAAAATATTCAAGACAACAGGCAACTTCCTGTGTCCACCAACACCACACAAGGGTTAATTTACTTTATTCGGGGACTGAGGAAGTCAGTCAGTGTATCTCTCTGGATCACTAAGTGAAACTTCGTCAGCATATCCCGTTTTTTTATGGATCGATCACTGAGAGAGGTATAATATGGTCTCTATATAAATATGAAAGACGCATATTTACCTTCTGTCAGTAATCCCACTTCTGACACCAAAATTGAAGGAAATTGCCTTCCCGGGTTTCCTCCGTGGCGTGAGCGATAAGCAGAGTTCTGTCCTTTCCTTCTAAGATTCCTAATTATTTAAAGTAACACTCAGGTATGCCATTCAGCTGGGTTAGTTACGACGTCGGGAGCAGCTTGGGAGAACAAGGAAACACAGACTGCTTCAGGTTGTCTTCCCAAATCGACTCAAAGGTTTATTTGATACACAGCAGTTTATATAGATGAAAAAAGGTTCGTGTGTCAGCTTTCCCAGTTCAAACCGGTACAGACCAAATAAGGAAACGTCTTCCTGCCTTGTGAACAAAGAAGTATCCTGTGTGTAGTTTATCAGCTCAGCTACAATTTATGATCATCCCAGCAAAATACACTCCTAGACATAAAATACAGAGTTCTTTCATTAGTGAATTCTGAAACAAACCACCTAGCCTTTAACGAGCCTTTTCCAGGAGATAAAGAAAAAGGGAGGATGGGAGTAAGGAAGTGGTCTCATCTCTGTGGTGTTTTCGACCTTGGGGTACCAGCTTGTGAGTCCTACACATTAATTCTTGGGTCACAGAGAAAGAGAAAAACAACTAGTAGTTGGGCCTTATTGAGTAACAGTTTTCCTGTATAAAACAATATCCTGTAAATGCTACTATGGTATCAAAATACCTAACAGTTGCCACGTTATACCCAATTCGTGCCCTCGAAATAGTATTTCGTGGCCACAAATAAGTATTTCGTGGGCACGTTATACCTATTTCGTGCCCTCGAAGTAGTATTTTGTGGCCACAATTTATTTATTTTTTGGACCATGTCATCAGAGGGGCTCTGTAGTTTATCAAAAACCATGAAAGGCCAACGTAAGGCTCCAGTTAGCTAATGTTAAACGAAATTATGTGATAAATAAATTAGTAATAATCAAATATAATGGGAAATAAGATTGTTTATATATTTTTTTCAGCCTAAATTTACTGAGTATTACAAAGTTGCATCAGTGTCTGTACTAAGTGGTGTTAAATGCAGTGGCTTAACCATTAAACAAGCTAATAGGGCAGGGATACGACTGTCTTCTGCCACAAAATAAAGTAAATTCGTCCTCATGTAAGGTCATATTTATGGGATGTTTGCTTTTCTGTAGCTTTAGTTCAATTTATTCTTCTAAAATCTGTTTTTATTATTATTAATATGGCTGCTCTGTTGATAGTCTGTCAGCGGTGACATTACCAGCACATAGCCACAGCCGCTATAAACATGCTGATAGGATGATGTAGCTTCTGCAGCCAGCAGCGAGAACACTCAATACAGACTTAAGATTCAGTGTAACAGTTATCTAAATGTTGCGTGTCCTGTTTGTAAGCCCAGAAAATAAAATTAAATAAAATGGCAACCTCTAGCTTCAAGCTAAAGTAAGCTTCATGCTATTGTGAGGTTGTTAAATTTGCAAATATGCGCTTCACATATTCAACATGAATCATTTATATTTTTGATCTAAACATAATTCAGTCTCACGCTTTTCACTTGTTTTTAAAAGACTGTTCAGTCTTTTAAAATAAGTCAATTAAAATAATCGAAAATAGTTATGTTTTCTGTTGAAACCCCGCCCCTATAGGGTGTGTTCTGCGAGGGAAGATTGACCGTGGTGTCCGCCATTTCTTCTCTTCGTGGGAGGTGTACGTTTGGCGCAGAGCTCTACTTTGTTGAGGTAAATTAAACTTAAAACTAAATTTTTGAGGGAAAATTATGGAAGCCCGTTTCCGCCACTAAAAAAAAAAAAAAGATCCATAACTCAAAATTTCGAGTTATTTTCTCGAAATTTCGAGTTATTATCTCGAAATTTTGACATATTAACTCAAAATTTTGAGAAAAGCAACTCGAAATTTCGAGTTAGCGCTGCCAATCAGTAATCTACGTGAATGACGTCATTTCCCTGTTACCCGGAAGCTGAAGCCCTCAGCTACAAATGCTACAGCTAAGCTACCGGTATTACATCCAGTCGTGAATGCACAGATTGCTGAGTGTTTTCAGCCTGGCTTCACAAATGATGAAATCCCTGTGTTATTAGCTGAATCACATGGTGTTACTATCAGCAAACATACTTTAATTTGTTGGGATCCGTTTTTGAGTGCGCGGTCCTGCGCCATATGCTTCCGGGTAACAAGAAAGCGACCTCATTCACGTATATTTTTGATTGGCAGAGCTAACTCGAAATTTTGAGAAAAGTAACTCGAAATTTCGAGTTATGGATACTAGCTTTTTTTTTTTTTTTTAGTGGCGGAAACGGGCTTCCATAGGAAATGAAGATAAAATCTATCAGATGTGTGAATTTTTACCGAGGTAGTTTTTCGTATATACTGCTGTTGAGCAACATAATGGAAAATAAGAATTATTCCTCAAATTAACTGACGATAATGCTAGCTTAAGCTGCAGGATAGTATTATGCATGTTAACATCTTTTCCAACAAACTTGTGTGCTTTTAGTTAACTGGTGTTAGTAAAAATGTTTTACAAAAAAAGACATGTATGAAGGGCCTGCAGTAGTCATTAGTGCCAGAGAAATTGTAAGTTTATTGTATTTTCTGGGTCATTGTGATAATATAATTATTTGAAATGTATTGACTTTTTCTTTAAAAACATTTGGTGCTTATCACTCATTTAAGAAAGTTAGGATGCCCTGAGGTGGTTGTGAACTCTGTGACACAGAAACCAGGGGGCAAATCAAGTGCTGCTTTTGCCATTAAAAGACCACGGCGGTCTGAAGTAAACTATTGTCCCCCCTATCCGGTTGGAGAATCTGAAGATAGCCTTGAGACTGTGAGAGTGGAGCTTCTTTTAGATGTGAAGAAGACAAACAACCGGGAGGTGGTGAGAATGAAAATGGAGAAAACATTTGCATATAGGAGACATGAAGTAGTTTGTGACACACCCATGATCAGCGACTTCCAGGCAAGATGGCCAGCACTCTTTGAAGTGAGCGAGGTATGTAATTTGTGAATTCTTTTGTGAAGATCATTGTGTTTTAATGGTATCCTGTAATAGAACATTGACAACATTTACGTTGTCTGCCAGGTTTGTGGAAACTGTCAGAAATCATTTTGAACTGTAAAGATTTTTTGTTATTGATTGTAGCACCTGAAGCATACACTGTATATAAAAGATAGAAATGGTTTCTAGGTCTACTGACTTTATCTTTGACCTCAGTAAACATGATTTATGGTTCCTGAGTGTTTGTGGTCTAAGTTGCTAGTTTCATATTCATTATGACAGGGTGTTCATTGTACCCATTA
Organism: Aulonocara stuartgranti; assembly: GCF_965226115.1. Lineage (NCBI taxonomy): Eukaryota > Metazoa > Chordata > Actinopteri > Cichliformes > Cichlidae > Aulonocara > Aulonocara stuartgranti. Next base: position 18,053,127 of record NC_138958.1, read on the forward strand.
ATATGGAAAAGGACAGTGGACTAGTGTATGCTCATTGGCTAACGATTTTTGATTAACTAATGAGGGTACAGTGTCTCTTGGTTCCATAGGCAGATCTACACTGTGCTAATGACATGCTATTTAAAAAGAAAGCTGGAAGGGCAACTGTGGAAATGCACAGCTTAAGACTTCAAAATAGAAATTAACAAGTGGTGACATCATTCTCTTTTTATATACAATCAGTGGTTATAAGCCACTTCTAACTCGAGCAGTTGTGTAACTTTTTTCCTCTGGAAGTCTGTCGAAATAAAAATCAGTCCATTTCACCACAAAAGTGAGTGGGATGCATAGCTGAAAATTAGTAATATGAGAAAAAATATAACTTTTTGTAAATGTGAGCTTGTTACATTTGAGTTTGTGACTGTTATTTTTACGTGTCAACTTCTCTTTTTAGATAAATGCAGAGTTTAAGTGCATTACCACTAGAGCTGGGCGATATGAGATTTTTTCATATCACGATATGTTTTTTTCATTTCAGGCGATAACGATATCTATCACGATATAAGCCAAATAACTATATTTGTAAGATTTAAATGTGCCGTTGCTCACAAGTAAAATGTGAAATAATCAGCAGCTTGTTTTTATTTAACTATTTATTTCCCATAATAAGTTCAACAGGGTAGATGTACTTAAGGAACATGAGACTTTTTCAGATAAATAAAGGCAAATATTGCAAACTACACAAAAGATAAGATAAGATAAGATAACCTTTATTAGTCCCACACGTGGGAAATTTGTTTTGTCACAGCAGGAAGTGGACAGTGCAAAAGTTATGACGCAAAAATTAGAATACAATAAGAATAAATACAGTACACAGCTGTACAGAATAGAATAAAATAATATACTATATACAGTAGAATAAAATAGAATAAAAATATACAATAAGATAAAAATAGAATACGAATGCTATATACAACTGAGTAAAAATACAACGATGCCAGAAAAGATTATTGCACTTAGTGTTATTGCACATGTGTGGATGTGTGTGTTTGTTCAGTTAAAGTCTTTGTTGTGGAGTCTGACAGCAGTGGGGAGGAAAGACCTGCGAAATCTCTCCGTCCCACACCGTGGGTGCCGCAGTCTCCCACTGAAGGAGCTGCTCAGTGCTGTCACAGTCTGCTGCATGGGGTGGGAGATGTTGTCCATCAGGGATGACAGCTTAGCCGCCGTTCTCCTGTCACTCACCACCTCCACTGGGTCCAGAGGGCATCCTAGAACAGAGCTGGCCCTTCGGATCACCCTGTTCAGTCTCTTCCTGTCCCCAGCAGAGATGCTGCCGCCCCAGCAGACCACACCATAAAAGATAGCAGAAGCCACCACAGAGTCATAGAAGGTCTTCAGGAGTGGGCCCTCCACCCCAAACGACCTGAGTCTCCGCAGCAGGTACAACCTGCTCTGCCCTTTCCTGTAGAGGGCGTCTGAGTTATGAGTCCAGTCCAGTCTGTTGTTCAGATGAACACCAAGGTACCTGTAGCTGTCCACAGCCTCAATGTCCATACCCTGGATGTTCAGTGGTTGCAGTGGAGAATGCTTGTGCCTGCGGAAGTCTACCACCAGTTCCTTGGTTTTACTGGCGTTGATCTGGAGGTAGTTCAGCTGACACCAGTCCACAAAGTCTTGAGTCAGTCCTCTGTACTCTGTACTGTAAAAGGCAGCCGCTAAAGCGTTTAAGTTTCAAAATAGAACAAACGAAACAGACTAAATTGTCAATTCCACTTAGAAACAAAATATTAATTCTAAAAATAAATCTTAGTTTGTTTTACAGAAGAACAGACAAAACTGACTAACTTTTGTCAATATCAAATAAACTGAGAACTAGTGATGTGCGGATCGATCCTGAAATATCGATTCCTCCGATACCAATCATTTATGTTCTAGAATCGATTCTCACATTAAAATATCGATATTTTATTAATTTAGAGTAAATTTGTAGTTTATCATTAACAGGAACACAGTGGAAAGAAACTATAACATTCGGATTGCCTACATTCAAAGGAACTACTTCCTCTTCCGCCTTTCATAGTCATGTGCGAAATACGGCTGTATAAATGTCTCGCAGCCCCTTGGCGTGCGCACTCACAACAATGGCTGAGCGTAATTGTGCGGATGTATTTGACCTCCATAAACAGCTGAGCCGTGGTTTGCAATAAATGTGGCAAAAAAAGTGAGGTGTTGTGGCCATACTTGCCAACCTTGAGACCTCAGAATTAGGGAGACATTCAAAAGGGCTGTTTGGGCGGATAAATATATTTTACAGGGTTTATTTATCGGGTAAAATACGTTAAATGTCACCGTTATTATTGGCCGGCCCGGAAACAGCGGGGGTGTCCAAATTCAGAGGCTGCTTCCACCTGAGGACCGGCCTTCGCGGTCTAAAGAAAGCCGGGTAGTACGTCACGAGCTCCCTCGGTGGAGTGAAACTCTGCCGTCTGCTCCTTGCTGTCTAAAATATAACCGGACACTGACGTAAACTCTTCTGTTTAATCAGTTTTCTGTTTGACGTTTATTCAGCTGTGTGAAAACCCCGGAGGAACCCTCCCGAGGGAATAATAAAGTTTAATTTAATTTAATCTAATCTAATAACTTTAATCTCAGCCAAACCGATTTACTCACGAACAAATAAAACACTGAAAAAGCCAAACAAGAACATTTTTAAGTTATCAAAGTGACTTGTACATCATGTTTAACCCGAGTGGTGAAAGACCGCGGGGGTTTGAAGACGATGTGTCGGTCGGCTCAGATATTTGAAGTTTACACAGCTACATTCTCACCTGAAAATATGTTAAAAGTTTTTTTGCGACCCAGAAAGAGAAATAAGAGTGATATTAAAACTAAGTCGCTGCCGTCATTGTTGGAAACTGGAATTGGCTGGGCCGCGCTATGAATTCTGCGATATGGTTTTTCAACTTTGTTGTCCGGGTGGAAAATCTGGAGAAAGGTGGGATTCTCCCGGAAAAATCGGGAGGGTTGGTATGTATGGTTGTGGCAACATCACTAACCTTGTCAAACACCTCAGAGTAAATCATATCACAAAATATGACGAGCGTATGTTGAGGCGAACTGAAGAGGAGGAGAGGGACAGGTGCTGCTAGGGTGAGAGTCTCTCACGGAGTCCTTTAGTCCTCCAGGCAGGCAAGGTGTTCAAATAGCACACAACTTTAGTTTTTTTATTTCTATATGATGAACTCTGCATTATTAAGTGATAAGAAGAAGGTATTCTGATGTCCTGTAATCATTATGACGCTATAATTTGAGATACAATAAATAAAATCCGTTTTGTACAAAGTATCGGTATCGGATCAGTAATCGTCGATACCACCCTGAATATTACTTGGTATCGGATCGGAAAGGAAATCAGTGGTATCGCACATCACTACTGAGAACTAAAAGGAAATTCTCAATCTCTCCTTGTTGTATAGCTTAGCTTTTCAAACAGTTTTAACAGTTACTTTAGTCTGACAAAAGCCGAATGACGAATTAGCGCTTCCAGTCAGAGACTGAGGCTACGTCCACACGTACACGGGTATTTTTGAAAACAGAGATTTTCCGTTTTCGTTTAAAAAAAAATAATCCCGTCCACACATAAAGGCAGAAATGAAGGAAAAGGCTGCTATGAACATGCCAAAGCAGCAGGTGGCGCTAGATTCCTAACCGTGCAGAAATGTTGGCCAATCAGAAGTCTAGAAGCCTTGGTGGGAAAAAGTAAACAAAGCTGGGGCATAGAAGCAGAACAGAGTCGTATGTGTGGACGGACAGTAACTGTGTGTATATGTAAGCATTTAAACACTGCAGAGAGTAGAATTAACAGTATTGTAGAAATTCATTTCACCGGGCTGTGGCCCCCCCACACCCTCTAGCAGATTATTACATGAAGGAACCTTTTAAAAAAACAAAAAACAAGCGCGTCCATGCTCACAGGTGTACACACGGGTGATCACACCCACAAACTACACCCTTTTTGGCTCCTACCTCAAAGCACACTGTGTTCTGTTGATCTTATGTGCTGCACAATAATGTTTAACATTTAGAATCAGAATCAGAATCAGAATGGGTTTATTGCCAGATGTTGAGGTTTACAACATTAGGAAATTGCTGCGGTGCTTCAGTGCAGACAATAAGAATTAAAGTGCTATGTAGAAAGAAAGATATGTGCATGAGATATACATGAGATATATACATGAGAATAAGAATTATGAGTGCTACGTAGAAAGATATATACATGAGTGCAGGTGGTGATCAGTGCCAAACATGAAATGATGCAGTGACACAGCGTAGGGTCATGTGTTAGTGGCGGGGACAATCATGTGGTTATTGTTCATGTGTCCAACAGCAGAGGGGAAGAAACTGTTCTTGTGGCGAGAGGTTCTGGTGCGAATGGACCGGAGCCTCCTGCCTGAGGGGAGCAGGTCAAACAGACTGTGTCCAGGGTGAGAAGGGTCAGCTGAGATCCGGGCTGCACGCCGCAGTGTCCTGGAGGTGTACAGGTCCTGCAGAGATGGGAGTCTGCAGCCAATCACCTTCTCAGCAGAGCGCACAACACGCTGCAGTCTCTGTTTGTCCCTGATAGTGGCTCCAGCGTACCACACGGTGATGGAGGAGGTGAGGATGGACTCGATGATTGCAGTGTAGAATTGCATCATCGTCCGTGTTGGCAGGTTGAATTTCTTCAGCTGCCTCAGGAAGTACATCCTCTGCTGGGCTTTCTTGATGACGGAGGTGATGGTGGGCTCCCACTTCAGGTCCTGGGTGATGGTGGTACCCAGGAAGCGGAATGAGTCCACAGAGGTGATGGGGGTGTCAGTCAGGATGATGGGGGGGAGTGGGGCTGTGTGCTTCCTGAAGTCCACAATAATCTCCACTGTCTTCTGGGCATTCAGCACCAGGTTGTTGTGGCTGCACCAAGACACCAGACGTTCAACCTCCCTCCTGTAGGCAGACTCGTCCCCGTCCGAGATGAGCCCAATGACGGTGGTGTCATCTGCGAACTTGATTAGCTTGACAGACTGGTGGGTGGAGGTGCAGCAGTTGGTGTACAGGGAGAAGAGCAGAGGAGAAAGAACACAGCCCTGAGGGGAGCCGGTGCTGATGGTCCGGGAGTCCGAGACATTCTTTCCCAGCCTCACGTGCTGCTTCCTGTCCGTCAGGAAGTCAGTGATCCACCGGCAGATGGGATCAGGCACATTCATCTGGGAAAGCTTGCCTCGGAGATGGTCTGGAAGGATGGTGTTGAAGGCAGAGCTGAAGTCCACAAACAGGATCCTGGCGTAGGTTCCTGGGGAGTCCAGATGCTGCAGGATGAAGTGTAGGGCCATGTTGATGGCGTCGTCTACAGACCTGTTGGCTCTATATGCAAACTGCAGGGGGTCCAGGAGGGGGGCCGTGAGGGTCTTGAGATGGGAGAGAACTAGGCGCTCAAATGACTTCATGACCACAGATGTCAGAGCCACGGGTCTGTAGTCATTTAGTCCAGTGATCCTAGGTTTCTTGGGGACAGGGATTATGGTAGAGGACTTGAAGCAGGCAGGCACATGACATGCCTGCAGTGAGGAGTTGAAGATGCCAGAAAACACTGGGGCCAGCTCGTTTGCACAGTGTCTGAGGGTGGCAGGAGACACACCGTCTGGGCCGGGAGCTTTCCGAGCATTCAGACTCCTAAACTGCTTCCTCACATCTGCTTCATGAATATGAAGAGTTGTGGTCGGAGGAGGTGGTGTGAAATCCTCTTTTGTGTGGGGTGAGGGGGCGGGTGTTGCAGGTGAACAGTTTGAAGGTGGTGATGGCTCTATGGAGGGGGGAGAGGTGGGGGAATGAGTGTCCAAAGTGCCTCTATTGTTGGGGTCGTTGGAGGTGTGAAGGCTGCCTGATGGCTCGTCAAAACGGCAGTAGAAGTCGTTAAGGGTGTTGGCTAAGAGCAAGTCATCAGTGGAGTGGGGGGTTTTAGGCTTGTAGTTTGTAATATTCCTAAAACCTTTCCACACAGAGGCCGAGTCATTCTCTGAGATCTGCTGCTGCATCTTCTCAGAGTGCTGATGTTTGGCAATGTCCACTTCTTTAGTGAACCTGTACTTGGCCTCTCTGTAGCAGTCCCTGTCTCCGCTTCTGAACGCCTTACTCTTTTCCAGCCACAGCTTTTTGAGTTTAGGAGTAAACCAGGGTTTGTCATTGTTATAACTCACCCTGGTGCGTGATGGCACAATGCTGTCCTCACAGAAGTGGATATAGGAGGTGACAGTGTCCGTAAACTCGTCCAAGCTGTTAGAAGCAGCCTTCATTGTGTCCCAGTCTGTAGACTCCAAACACGTGTGAAGCTCCTCCACAGCCTCATTGCTCCACAGTTTTTTAGTCCTCACGACAGGTTTGGAGAGCTTCAGCCTCTGTCTGTACGCGGGGATTAGGTGGATCATGACGTGGTCAGAAAGTCCAAGTGAAGCACGCGATAGGCCCCGCTGATCGTGCTGTAGCAGTGGTCTAATGTCCTCTCCTCTCTGATCGGGCATTTAATATACTGCTTATATTTTGGAAGCTCATGGCTCAGATTGGCTTTGTTAAAGTCCCCAAGAGCAATGATGAGAGAGTCCGGGAATGTCCGCTCCGTGTGGAGAATCTGCTCCGCGAGTGCGCACTGAGCTGCCTGCGCATCTGCGTCTGGCGGGATGTAAACAGCGGCCAGGATGAATGAAGCAAACTCCCGCGGAGAATAAAACGGTTTGCAGTGAATAAAAAGATATTCCAGAGAGGGAGAGCAGTGCTGAGCAATCACTGTTACATCTGTGCACCAGCCACTATTGATGTAGAAGCAGACACCTCCACCTTTGGTTTTACCGGAGAGAGCGGCCTGCCGGTCCGCGCGCAGCAGATGAAAGCCCTCCAGCTTGAGCGCGCAGTCCGGGATGTCCTCACTGAGCCACGACTCCGTAAAACATAAGACACAGGAGGAGGCAAAGTCTTTGTTCATGCTTCTCATCATTTAGTATTTACTGTCATATTCCCATATATCATTGTGATGTTGTTTATTCTATTACTCTTGTTCTCTTCTGCTTGCTTTCTTTTTTCTTTCTCAGCAGGTGATCCAGGTGATTGATATATGCATTTTTTTTGCTCTGCCCGTTCTGTTGGTTTTTGTCTTTTGCCCTTCTCCCCCGTCCCTCTTCTCAGCTGTTTCTCTTTCCCTCTTTCTTTCTCCCCTTCTTTCCCCCAGACAAGTCTGTCCCGTATTCAGTAAGTGAAAATAAAATAAACAATAAAAGGTGAATCAAATGGACCATTACGGCAAGGCTGGGATGGTCAGTTTGGTAAAGTAAATCCGTTGGGCATCTTTCTTTGCCTTTAGACAACAATTCTGATGGCAAAAGAGCCAAACGGGACAGGCCAAAAAAAAGAAAAAAAAGAAAAGAAAAAAAAAAAAGAAATTCATTTCACCGAAACAATAACGTGGCGCACAGTGTGACGCATGCACCAGTTTATTGTATTTCCAGACTTGCTTTCGGCACAATTTACAGTGCACGCTACTCTGTTTTTTGTCAGACTTGAAATAGCCGAAATACCTTCACACTACGGAACTTCTATGGCTCTTCCGTTCGACAATCTCTCCGGCATTGGAACCATCATCTGTTTTCTCTTCGGTCACGCTCGGTTGATTTTTCTAGTCGGCACACTCATTTCCTCCATTATGCGCTGGCTCCATTACCCGCTGGCTGCTTCCCAAACAAACACACGTGCGGCTTGGCACTTGTGCTGTACGTAACAAGTCACGCGACGTGACGCTGCGGCTGTGATTGGTTCGGCTCTGCGCTACTTAATTTGGATTGGCTGACCTTTTTTTTTTTTTTTTAAGAGGACAAGAGCGGCGAGGTCTATCGTGATAGCTTAATTTCTCTATCGAGTAAAAGTTATATCGCGATACATATCGTTATCGTTCTATCGCCCAGCTCTAATTACCACCATGCCACTGCAGTCCCGATTTCTCTCGCAGATAGATGTGCTATCTGACAAATTTATAAAGGTGTTCAAAAAGCGAGGAGGACAGATAGGAAGAAGACTGCAGAATATTCTGGAATCCATGGCCCAGGTAAGAAAGAATTTTAATTTGTGTCTACAGTTTAGAGAAAATAATAATTTTAACAAAATGCTGCTTGTCACCCTTTGCCAGGATGATGTTGATCTTGTGCGTGAATGTATTATCAAGGGGCTCTGCGTGTACCTCAACGAAGACCCCAGCAATTTAATGACAGAACATGTGGTAAGTGTTATTATAGAAGGTCATTTTATTGAAAATAAATGTGGTTGCTTCATGAACTAAACCCCCCCCTCCCAAAACTTAAAAATCTAAAATCTCTTACCCCTTGGCTGAAAAAGGCTTTTATTGCCACAATGACGCATGGACAACTGAACAACAAAGTCATGTAGGACTGTCAAATTCATCCCATTGGTGCAGCTACTAAAAAGATTTTGAATCTCAATAACATTGACCTCTCGGATTTTGAAAATGATCTAAGATTTTCAAAATTGTGCCACAGGTGTATCTGCTGGTGACTGTGGGATACCACTGGTGGCCCCTAGTTTGTATGTCTTTTTTAATTCTAAAATGAATAGACATATCTGAAAATGATTAGACTATATTTAGCTATGACATCTTGTTTTATCTACATGCGGACATGCCACAATTTCACTTTTTAATGGACATATTTAATAAATATGTCCTCCCACTATCCAAAGACATGTAGTTTTTGGGGATAGGTTAATTGGATAATCCAAATTGCCACTAGGTGTGAATGTGAGTATGAATGGTTGTCTGTCCTTGTGTGTTAGCCCTGCGACAGACTGGCGACCTGTCCAGGGTGTACCCCGCCTCTCGCCCTATGACAGCTGGGATTGGCTCCAGCACCCCCCGCGACCCTGAAAAGGATAAGCGGAAGCGAATGGATGGATGATGGATGGATATTTAATAAATATTGGGACCACCTTATTTATTAGACAAAATACTGTATGGCCTGGAAGTGTTTATAAAAAAAAATATTTATGAAATACTTGGATCCAGCTAATGTCTTTGTTTTGGATCATAGTTTAGTACAGTTCAGATGCTAGTATCTCTACAGTTATTGCTTTTGACAAAATTAACATAATAACCAAAAACCAGACTAAATCGACAAGCTTGTTTTGTGTCAGTCACTTTGTAAAAATACTGCTTTATTCAGTGTCCTTTCTAAACCATGGCAAAATGTAGTTATCTACTAATAAATGGGTTGAACGTCACCTTAGCCAAGGGAGAAAGAGATACAGAGAATTGTCTATATGGGTTAGAGAAGATATTATGTTTAGGTGTTTTACTTTTTTTTTCCTTCTACATGCATTAGGACCACGTGTTCTCTGAACACCTCTTCAGAGAATGAAGAGGTGTTCATAGTTGAACACCTCTTCATTCTCTGACAGTATTCTGCTTCTTTGCAATGACCAGTGTTCTGTTGAATTTAATTTTGGGAATGTGTATTTTCCAGGCCACAGATGAAGGAGTTATCCAACAATCTATTGAGGAAACAACCATGGGAATCTACATCATAAAGTCAAGAGATGCCAGTGACAGCCCTGAGGACATTGGGATAGTCCTTGAAGGCCAGAGAGTCTTGCAGGATTTGGATAACTGTGCCCTAGCAGCTGCTATGCTATTTGGATTAATGTACACTTTGAACCTGACCTACCCACCAGAACTGATGTATACCTTCGAGGTATTCCAGAAACTGGTTATGGAGCTCGAAGGGAACAGCCTTTCAAAGAAGGCCCTGGTTCTTAAGAACAGACTGTACGAGTGAACAGTTATGACATGGAAACTATATGTCTACCTCTCTGAATATGTTCCATTGATTCTTTTTTGCCAACACTGGCAAAATTACAGTATATAGTGAAACTGATTTTTCTCACAATTTTATAGGTTTTTACTGGTAGGAGCAACTTTCACTTTTAACTTTGGGGCCATCATTACTATAGCATTCAATGTTCATTTTTCAATCCATACTCTTTTGAGGAATAGTTTGTACTCTAGTGTTTTTTCTTGTTTGTTTTTTTTTGGTTTGTTTGTATTTCTCATCACATTGAGGCTGAGTGTGCCACACTTTCTGCTTCTGCACAAAAATTTTCAATCAAGGTGTATTGCCACTGACATTGCATGTAATTGCCAACTCAGTCCCATTCAATTGTAAAATGATCGTTGCATCATTGCCGTCACCAAAGTCATTTTGAAGCTGGTAACTGCTCTCAGGTCAAAAGCCTGAAATAATTGAAGCAGCTGTTTAGAAGGCATACAATTTTTAAGTTCATTGGACATGGTTACAGTAATTTTGGTTATGTTGTGATGTCCAACCACTGTTTTGTTTTGTTTGTTAGTATAAGTTATTGTGATGTTTTACTTATAGAAGGAAGCCAAAACGAATCATATTTTAGGGCTCTTGGTTTTGTGTTTGAAAATGTTATTTTCAAGCTTTTCTTCGTCACATTTTAATATTTGCATTCCTGTTGCCATATTGCCTTAAGGCTCTTACATTTAAAAAAAAGAAAAAAAAATACCTGAGGAATTCTCACCTTTTATCTTTGGGCCAGTATTCCTAGAAAATTCAGCGTTAACATTTTCATAGGCCCTAGAATGTTGAATTCAGGATCCAGCAGTTGTTTGTGTTTGGTACATTTTGGAAGAGATGCATTCAGATGACTCATGTATAATCTGAACTGCTGTTACAACTTCCAATTGTATACTGTTTTGAAAAATACAGGTCATTGTTAAAAAATGTTTTGCTTGTTGGTTTGATTGAAAGCAAAACATACAGTACATACTCTGTGTGTGTGTGTGTATATAGCATAAAATGATCTTGTCAATCTAACACATGGTAGTCAAATACAATTAACATAAAAGAACTCTTTACATTTTACATAACCAGTTAATGTTTGATAAACAAGTAACGTCTATAAATATTTGACATGAATGAAAAGGATACAAACAACATGAAAAAATCATGTTCATGTTACAAAAAATTTGTGTGCAGTTATAACATGAAAAAATAAGGTTGACAAAACATAACTTAATTGCGTGCAACCTATTACAATATTTTTTTTTATGTTTATCCCACTGATTATTTTTTTTTAGTGTATCCCAGGCTGCTCCAGTCTGCATGCCAAGTATCCTTGGGCAAGATACTAATCATCGGAGTGTGAATGTGGTGTCAATGAATTAGTTGTATAAAGCGCTTTGAGTGCTCAAACAGAGTAGAAAAGCGCTATATAAGAACAAGTCCATTTACATGGTGCGACTCTCCATTCAATGGCTCTGGTAAATATTTTAGAGAGTCACCTGTCATGTCTGCAAGTAACCAGTTGTCAGCAGCAAAGTGATGTGCAATGACCAAATCACTTTTCGTGGACGCAGCTTTAGAAATAAGAATGTAAACATGATTGCTCATGTGCTTCTGATGCGCAAGTCCATAACATGCAACTGTTCCAATTAGACTGTTTGTCATTTTAACTGAATTTTATCGAAGCATACCCAAAACAGAGTCCACTGAGACATTTCAGGTGGCCAACCCGGAGGCCGACGACAGAGACGGAACAGGTCCGGAGGCCAGCCGTGGGGAGGGCAGCGGCGTCGACAAAACCGGTCCGGAGGCCACCTGCGCCGGCAAAGAAGTCCAGTCAGCGGCCTGTCCATTAGTGTTATGAGTCACCTTACAGTGAGATGACAAACAGCAGAAGGTCACGTCCCTCAAGCCAATCCAGTTTAGTACTACAGGCAAGTGGATGGTGGATTTTAACTGAGAAGGCTTGTTCATTCACAGAAACCACAAACACAATGAGATATTGCATGAGTTTAATTGAATACTCCATCACACTGATCAATAAAATCAATAAAACCCCACTGACTGATATATTGACACCCCGCATCCTAATCAATAGGACAGCCGATACAATAAAATAGATGAAAGTTTCCCCAAACATGAGATAAAATATTGCACACTGAATGATCAGGATCAGCTTGTATTGATGATTTCTGCTCAGCAGGCAGCGACCCGTACATTCACAAAAACATCAGAGATTATTGATTATCAGATTAACACTTGAAGAGTTTGATCCAAACATCCTTCAACACCCAGAGAGACAAACATAGGTGCTGCCGTAGAAAATCCCTCTCACTGGATCAAAACAGCAATTCAAACTCTTCATCCATTCATTCATTCATTACATTTACAAGCTGGTGATTTAACATCCCATGTGCCAAGAAAAGTCCCAAAATCCAACACAGAGACACAAGATGACCTCCTCCACTGTGGCCACACCTCCTTCTGTTGCCTGGTTCCATCAATAAAATATACTGGGTGGGGCTGGGCACTGCTATCTGGGTTAGGTTCCTGTCCAGTCTCTGAGGGAAACTGCGCCCCCAAGTATTGGAGAAGAGGTAGTGCCACACTGCACACAGATGGATGCTGATGAGGCAGATGTAGAGTTTGTTTTAACACACCTGGAGGGCCAGGTGGGCGATGTTTACCCACACTGGGACACCACAACTGCAGCTCTGATGGTTTTTAATGTGCATTAGGAGCGTCAGAGGGTAAAAACACAGATAAATGGTCACATTCTGTTTGCTTAGTTTTGTTTTTAAGTCTGCACATTCTGTAATGTGACCTTTAGATATTAGATAATAGCTAAATAAATACAAAATCAGGGGAGAGGTTGGATATGATGATAAAACACTGAATTTGGGGCGATTTCATAGGCACTTTCCTGCTTCAGCTCTTGTTTAAAAATGCTCATGAAAACTTTACCCTATAATATATGGACTACTGAAACATATTTTGTTCAAGGCAACCTATATATTGTGAGAAGATGTGCTGCAGTCATGCCGCATAAATATATTTGGTTTGGTTTTGTTCCAACAGACCTCACTAACATGAACAAGAACATTTTTCAAAAGCCACAACTATTCATGTATATCCATTTGAGGCTGCTTAAGGTTGAGGCTTTCCTAAAAAGAAAAGGAAAAACAATAAAATACTGAGTACAGGTAGCATTGCTCAGCCTTTAGGGATTGATAAAAGCACAGTGAGGCTGGTGACTAAATAAATCACTTCCAGTCACTGACTAAACTGTCCACAAGCATTGAAAAGTGATCACTCCTTTTTCATCACCTATCATGTGTAAACTATTTGATGAAAGACTGTAAAGCTTCTACAAGATGGCCTGGATATGGACTTCCATGTCCACAGATAATGCTCGATATGGGATTGTTTAAGCAAGATAACCATGGATGTACTATGAAGCTTCTACAAATGGCTCCAGTAAAGACATACTGAGTGGAACCAGAATTTCTTAGCTTCTGCTGGGGCGTAAGGAGTGTTGAGCCAACATGATGATCTTTGCTCTAACCTCTGGAACTAAAATACGTGGATGTTGAACTAGAATACATTGCTTTAATGCAGTGGAGGTTTTTGTGTCTCCTGGCTCGATCTGCTCTGTTTTTTTGTCCTCTGAGGCTTGATGGATGGACAATGCTACAGTCTGAAGTCCGATGTGGTAAATCCTGCCATGACTATGGATGGCATGTGTTCACAGAGCTACATTAAAGATCACATTTCATTTTCTCAGATTCGGGTTTTGGTTTGTTTTCACTGCCTCAGCAAACACCACATATCTGGTGCTTATTTAGAGTAAAATCAAGCACTCGCAAAGACATTCTGTTCAGGTCTGATTGTCTCTGGAGATGAAGATGGGAAGAGCAATCACTGCTGGGCTAGCAGGGCATTACGGTTGGCCTTCATCTTCTCCAGGCGCTTGGAGAGGTGGCTGTTACTGACCTCCAGCTCATCAATCCGATCCAGAGCTGAGCGGAGCTGCGAGAGACATAGAAACAATAAATGTTCCTTAGTGCTCACATAGAAAACAGTGAAGACAGAATACATGCCCAAGAAACCAGAAAACACAAAGCAAGGAAAGTCAACTCCCAGACAGAAGGTGGTGCTCTCACCTCTCTCTGCAGCTTTCGTTTCTCTACCTTTAGCTCATCTTCGATCTTCTCTGCATTCTCCGACGCCCCTTTATAGCGACTCACCTGACCCTCCAGACGGATTACCTGAGGACATCAACAGCAACATGAACCGTCTTATTTAAGGCAGATAAAGTTTCAAACTTCTTGATGAAGTCAGATGAAAGTGGACTTTTAGGGAGGGAGTGAGTACAACTAAACAGTTTTGTTGTGTTTCCTGGCCAAGCTACAAGAAAGACCTACAGGAGCTTTTATGACATCCCACACATATTGACTGATCCCCTCATCGCAGCTATAACAGCTCCTGCTCTTCTGGGAAGGCTTATGGTCAGACAATGATGTTTTGACATTTGCAGTCTCCATTTTACTTCATATCAAAGGTATGTGATGGAGCAGATATTAGGGCTGTGTGCAGGGCGGTTAATTTCTTCCACAGCAAACTCATTCATTCTAGCTTTTATGTACCTCACTTTGTGCACAGTGGCACAGAGTGCTAGAAGAGAAAAGGACCTTCCCCAAAACGGTTCACGCAAAGCTGGAAGTAGAGAATTTTCCAAAATGTGACAGTAAGCCGAAGCATGAACATTTTCCTTCAGTGGAACTGAGAGACCTAGATAAACAGGGATTTACAGTTGGTGTGGTCAAACACTTCTGTCCATGCAGTGCACCTATGATAAAGGTGCTCCAAAGATTTATCTTGTTTGAATATTTCTGAGATTGAACCCATTTGGGAAGGAAACACTTAAGCATGTCAGTACTTACATTTTGTTCAAGCGTGGTGACTTCCTGTTCAGATTTCACTAATTTGAATTTAAGGTCACTGATTTGTCTGTTGGCATCTCCTACAGAAAAAGAAAATCAAACGAACAAAGAAACTTAATTATTATGTAATTTTACTGACAACGAATCCACAGAAATTTCACAAATCCAATGTACATTTTGTGAATACTACAACAACGACAAAACTAAACAGAAAACATGAAACTGAAGAATGGCAAGGGGTAGATGAGGAAGATTAAACAGGATGAAAGATTAAAAAGGATGAAAATGATGAAGACTCACTCTGCAGTTCTAGCAGATGAGAGTCCATCCCGTTCTCCAGACCATCGTTTTCTGTATTCTGAACTCCTTCTGTGATGATCTTCTGTCTCTGATCCAGCTGAGACTGCAGTAGCCTCACCTGTTCACACATTCAGAAGCACATTTCATATACTTGGCTAACATCGGATTAAACAAATCTGCAGTGGAGGTGCTTTCCAACTTTATAATACAGGCAACTCACCTGATCCTGTAAACTCTCTCTTTCTTCAAAAAGTTTTTTCAGCCGAAACTCTGAAACAGCAGAAAAAAATTAGTCCAGGAAACAGTCATATTATTCTAGCCTGAATTCTCTTATGGTTTAACCTTGAATTAAACATCAAACACTGATTCGGCACATCTGCCTTTCATTATAGCTTTATTGATTGTGAGCAGAGTGCCCCTTTAATTGTGTTGGAAAAGATCTGTGCCAATCCTTCCCGAGAACATTATGAGTGACGCATTATGTGAGAATAATAATAAATCCTGTAAATGGAAGTTAAAAGCTCCATTAAGTAAAGTCCTTTGACTAGTTGTGGTTTTTCAAACACACTTTGCATGTGTTGTGTCTGAGCAGCTGAAACATGATAGAAAATATAAAAGGACCCAATGTAGATCCTTGAAAAGCTAATCTAAAACTCTGACTCTGAAGTTATCAGTTCTTTAAGTTCTTTAAGTGTACTGGGCACCAATTTGAAGCCTTTCTGCTTCCTCAAGCCAAAAATTACTTAATAAAACTTTACATTTATTCATGATAGAAAATTTCAAATGTAAAATACAGACAAATATTCTTTTCAAACAAGTGCATTTTATTAATCTGAAATTTTTTTTTTTAAAAATACCATCAACCCATTTAAACAGAAATAAACTATTGATTTCATGTAATTGTTTTGATGCCAAATTCATGGCAGTTAAAGTTTACAGCTGCTTACCCTTGTACAGTGTTGCAATTAACTGTCAAGAAAACAATTTCCAAGCAGTCAGCTTATTAAAACATGTCAGTAAAGAACATATTTATAGGTGAATGGTTTAAATATTCACTTTATTTATTTGATCAGTTCAAATACTTAAGTACTGATAACAGTACTGATGCTTCATTGATATTTCAAAGTCTAATAATTTAGAATCTAAAGCTCCAACACCGTGACTACCAAATCATTATTTCCTTCATTCTTGTGATTTTAGGAAATGCTGCACTCAGATTTTTTATTTTTCCTGCAGTCTGAACATGACTCTCTCTGTCTTCTGTGGCATTTCATGCTTCCAACTTCAGCAAGAGCCTCCATTTCCATCTGCTGGCCATCCTCGTTGATCTCCTCACAACTGTCAGTTTCTCCGACCAACTCCTTTGAATTTTTGGCAGCTACTACATGACAGCTTTGACTCTTGAATCTCTTTGAACTTGTTGACGAACCCAGATTTGACCCAGACACCTTTGCTGTGGCCTCTTCAGGTTTAGTGAAGTAGGAGTCGATAAAAACAAAAGGCTCTGAGCAACTTGTTACAGTTGTTTCATCTATATCAGCAGGATTTCCTCCAAACAATTCTACCACTTCCATTTCATGGGTTTTAGACATGATCCTTTGTGCCTTTTGGTCAGCATTCATAGGACGATCCAGATTATCTGCATACAGTTTACTTGTGGAGGCTACTTCCAACATCCTTGAAGCTGAATGGTCTCTCAGTAGGCCTAAAGGTCTGGTCAGACATTTTTCCACATGTTTATTAAGTGTAGGATCCATCATGTGGCCAGTTTGCTCTTTGTTATGCTGACTAGGCTTGTTCTTTAATATATTTTCCACATCTGAAGTCCACTTTTGAAGAGATCCCAGGATTTCTGAGAAGATTTGCGAGATTTCAACTACAAAAACTTGATTTCCAGCAAATCCTTGGTGGATATTTTGAGTCATCTTTTCCAAACCAGCACAGATGTCCAGTGGGGCAAATGATGTTGATGTTTGAATGTTACGTTCTGCACATTTGGAGGAACTATGTCTAGCTGGTTCATGAATCCTCTGGTCTTTAAGTTCTTCGGGTGATTGAGCTGTTTCATGAAATGTGTCTTTGTCCACCTGAACCTTTTCCACACTACCAGAAACATCACAATTGTGACTTGATACACTAAGCAGTACCACTTTGCTATCCTGAATGACATGTTCAGTAGGATGATGAAAAAGTTTTGATTTGAGAACAGGTGAAACAACCTCAGGGCATTTTTCTGAATTTTCCTGAGTTTTGCTGATCTGTTCACTAAAGGAGTGTGTCTCTTCTGTTGGATCCTGGTTTGCTGGTGCCGTTGAAACCAGCCCAAATTTATTTTTAGGTTTGGTTGCCATTTTTGGTTCATATATCTTACAAGCAGCCCCTGGCCTTTCTTTATTCATACGTAGTTTGGCTCCTTTCTTTCTATGTAGAAGACGTCCATGTTGCCTGCTCTGGATTTTCTTGATTCTCTTGGGTCTTGGTTGCTTGGTTCTTGCAGCCTCGTTTCCTCCTAGATGTTTGTCAGCTGTGTTTTGTCTTTCTATAGGCTGTTTGATCAACTTGCTTTTGCTGATGGTGGAAATGTCATTCAATGACTTTGACCGTTTAAGAACTTTCCAGAGGTAGTTTTTCTTGTTGTTCTCAGGTGGTCTGTTGCCTTCTTTTGTCTCCCACTCTTTAGTTTTTCCTGAAAGACCAGGAAGAAACATTGGAGGACCAAACACAGCTGACTCTTAGAGAAGTAAAACATAAATTAACTGTCTAGAAGAGAATTAACTGGCTTGTGGTGATGAAGGAAGAAGGCGATCAGAGGGATTAAACGTCAATTCTTGAATTAATCTTCTGTAGCACGAACTCGAAGAGCTGATTTTAAAAATCCAGATACGATGCTGAAGCGATTGAAATCATTTGAGATTTTTATCAAAATTAAAGAAAGATTACGCAAGCATGTGTTTGTTAGAGACTCATTCAGACATGCACATCATGCGATATTAAAAAAAGGGAAACAAAAACAAACAAAAAAAGAAAATGGTTCAGTAAAGTAAAAGGAGATGAAACATTACAAAAATAAAATTACCAATGCCAAGTGAAAATAAACTACTCCAGTTTTATGCTAACATATCTCAAAATTCCATATGTCATATTCCTGCTACAAACTTGTGTAACTAATAATAATGACTTAAAATATAACAAATTTTTTAAAGTCAGAATTGTAATTTACAATCTAATATCCTAAATAAAAATATGTACTCTTGATTTTAAAAAACTGAACACACTGAATTACACCTTTTAAAACATTGTAGCAATTCTGACAATTATAATTTCAAAATGTTAACATTAAACATAAATGTTGTGGTATTAAAACTATAATATGATGTTGATAAGTTAATGCTTTATTTGCATTCACATTAACTACTGTAAAGTTAGCACCTATTCTTCTACATGTACACTTACATAATCATAAAATATAAGTTGGACATACGTCAAAAAAGATAAAAGATTAAAAACAATAACAATAAAATAATTAATATTTATAATAAATGTATAAATAATTAAAGGAATAAAAAAGTCAAAAAAAAAATAAACAAACCCCCACCCCCCACCCAAACACTTATATATTCTTATGAAAGGTTTATTTGGGTCTTACCAAGCATGTTCTCTCTGCCACCTTGAGGAGACTCCTGAGCCAGTCGAGAGGCAGATTCTGCACTTATATCGTCCTCGTTCCCACCGAGTTCCGCATCCCCATTGGTGGTAATGTCAGGAGAGATGGTTACCCCGTTTTTCTGTCCAGCAGAAATTCATAAAATCAGTAATCAGTCAACAACATAATCAATACCAGTCGCCCTCTGTGTGTGAACGTTGGTTCTTGTATTTAGTCAGAAAGCCTACAGTTCAATTTTAAAAATCTTAAACAGCTTCACATTAACTGTCCTGTGACAGTTAACAGATGTCACGATGTATTTGCGTAAGATTTAGAAACTTGCTATAAAATTTAAAAACACAGCAAACTAAAATAAATATTCTAATAACATAAACCCCTTTTTTAAATGCTTTAAAAGGAATACCGTAATTTTAATAAAGAAAATAATGAAAGTTTTAGAGAATAAATTCTAAATTAGTTAAATTTTTCAAAAAGTTAGTTTAAAGATTCTGATAAATGTAGAAAAGAGTGTAGATACTGACACAGTTTCAAAAGGAATGAGCGCCGACTTTCCCTCCAAGAAAAGCAAACAAACAAACAAACAAAAAACCCT
>NC_138958.1:18802500-18972500 GCF_965226115.1 Aulonocara stuartgranti
TTTAATGAAATTTGCAGATTGTTTCGGTGAAGTTTAATAAACTCCTTGCTTTCTAAAATATAACAGGACACCGGAGTATATTATCCAGCGTCTCAAACTTCTGATGATCAGCTGTCTGCTTGAAGTTTATTTAGCTGTGCAAAAACTATAACTTTAATCTCAGCCAAACCGATTTACTCAGGAACAAATAAAATACTAAAGAAAGCCAAACAATAACATTTTTAAGTTATCTAAGTGACTTATATATATATGTTTAACCTGACTAGCGAAAGACGGCGGTGGGTTTGAAAACGATTTGCCGGAAGTCCGGTGTTCTCACGGCTCTAGTTAGCCTTGCCCCCGCCTAGTTAACGAGCTAGTGGGTAACAGACGTCTCCGAAAACGTCGGAGCGCTTTTGAAAATATGTGGTGTCTTGATAAACTGAGCAGATATTTGAGGTTTACACAGCTACATTCTCGCCTGAAAATATGTTAAACGTTTATTTTGTGACCCAGAAAGAATAATAAGAGTAAAGTTAAAACTAACTAGAAAGATTTGCATTTCCTGCGAAAATGCAGTGTGGATGCTTTAAAGCTGAAGCTGTATGCAAAAACTAGCTGAAAAAGCTGAAAAGTTGCAGAAATTGTAAAAACTTTGCAGAAGCAAAGGAACTTTGCTAAAATGGAATAACTTAGGAGAACTGCAATATCTTAGAGGAAACATAATACTTGGCAGAAATACAATAGCATAGCAGAACTTAGCAGAAATATTGTAACTTACCAGAAACATGATAACTTCTCAAAAATACAAGAATTTAGGAGAAATAGTATAAGATAACAGAAAGAATATATTTAGCCAAAAATACTTAAGAGGCATAAAGGCATAAAGGTAAAACGGTAAAAGATTTGAAAAAGCTGAATCATACCTGAATAGCCCAATAATTTGAGAACATTTTAAAGTTTGAATGGTTGTTCTACGTGAAAATATGAGGAAGTAGTTAAGTTTCAGAAACAAGCAAATTTTAGCAGAATTGCAGAAGTTTCCCATTCATTTCAATGGGACAAATTAAGCTTAATATTTTAAAAAGTATAATAGTGAAAAATACCAAAAGACATAGCAGGAATTAGCAGAAATAGCAGAATATTTTAAAATTTGAACGGTGAAAATCGGCTGAAAATTGTGGAAGTAGTTAAGTGCCAAAAAGTGTACGGAAGTCCCAAGAGGAACTCAATAGTGTGGATGCTTAAAGCATCCACACAACTAGCTGCCGCCATTGTTGACAACTGCGCTGGGCTGCGCTATGAATTCTGGGACACAGCTTCTTCTTCTTCGGGGTTTAACGGCAGCTGGCATCCTTGTACATGCAGTGCTGCCATCTTCTGTTTCAGTCCGTTATTACACTCTTAAATCCTACTACTCATTCCTGCTTCCTTTGTGATCTTACAAAGCTTCAAACGATGCGTCGACTATTAAATTAGTCGTCGACGATTTTAATAGTCGACATAATCGTGACTAGTCGACTAATCGTGGCAGCCCTAATGTCAATGCTTTTGCATTCTTTCGGAAATGTAGCTGGGTAATTATGTCATTGGCATCGGTGAGCCACTGTCAATATGTGACATATTGAAATCGCGTTTGAATTTGCGCTTGTTTTTTGCTTTCACTTTGCAATCGCGTGAACTGTGTATAGAGAGCGACAGTACTGATTGGTGAGTGATGATAATTTGTGCACCAATTCCTCTGACATCGTCTTATTAATCGTTAGCTTACTATGCAAACATGACAAGTGAAATCTCCCGCAGCAAGCTTAAACATGTGAGAGGTTGATCGCAGAGAATCGCTGACCGTTATGTGTGTGTGTGTAAAAGCAGCAGGATATATATTTTAGTTCTGCTGAGCCAAATAAGACAGGTCAGGGTGAAGAAGTGACAGCCAAAGAAAAGCTTACCACAAAACGGAAAAGTTATGACAAATCAGACTATAAGGCAAAAAGAAAGTGCAGCTTTATGGTTTCATGGACAAAAGAATTTCTGTGGCTGCAATATGACGAGCTAAATAACCAGGGCTGCACATAAGTGGTCCGCAGGTGCACATTCGCTGTCAAATAAAACAAAAACGCCACAAGATATGAAGTTGCAACGCGTGTTTGCATACATAAGATTTTCAGGAGGACAGACATTTGTTTAAAACTCTTAAAGATGTCAAAGAAGCTCCTTTAAGCAATTACTTTGGTGTTCCTCTACCTCCAAACAAATGTCAGGAGTCGAACCACAAAAGAAGCACGTATTCTCGGAAAAGTGGTTGCAGGAGGTGAGCTGGCTTCAAACAAATGATGAACGCACAGAGATGTGGTGCAGAATGTGCCGTGAAAATCCCACTCTAGCGGACAAAAACAGTGCTTTTTATATAGACGCAAACGTACGTTGCAACTTCTTATCTGGTGCGCGTCTTTTATTTTGACAGCGAATGTGCACATGCGGACCACTTCTGTGCACCCGTGTAAATAACATAATGTTCTGCCGGGTGTGTTGTTGGTTTTCTCTCGATTTCTGAGTCGACAAGCGCCTTTGTTACTGGGACCAGTCATTTTAAGAAAGCCCCCCATTAGAAGCCATGAGAAATGCATTATTGCTCAGTCTGCAATATCTTTCCCAGAACAAACACCAATTGCAAATAACATACTAAAAATAAACCTGAAAAATCTGTTTAGAACAGCGTATTATGTTGCAAAGAGTGAACTACCACTGGCAAAATTTAGCAGTCTTTGCAAACTTCAAAAAGCAAATGGCCTCGATCTTGGTTCCACTTGTCTCTTACCCGTGACTTCAGCGGATATATATATATATATATATATATATATATATATATATATATATATATATATATATATATATATATATATATATATATATATATATATATATATATATATATATATATGTACAGTAAATGGTGAGTTTAAGTCTAAAAATTACACTTGGAAAACTATTAAAGAGTCTGACTGACTGCATGTGTCAGTGTTAATGTTTCTGTCTAATCAGTGGGTGGAGAACATGAACCAGAGGGTGGATAAGTTACCTTTCATGGGGATCATGATCCCGCTTTCAGTGATCTAAACAGAGAAAGAGATTAAACTGTTAGACAACAAAGAAATGCTGCTTATGACTTTAAAAGTTTATTTAACTTGAGCTGAACAGACGACATTCAGAAGCAGACCCTCCACTGACCCCCTGACCTCCTCCTTTTTAACAGTGCTCTAACTGAACCTTTAATCACTCGTTACAGGTTGAAATGTTTACGACCTTGGGGGAAACAAACAAAGCCGCTTCGTAAACTCAGAGTTCGGCGATTTCTCATCTGAGCTCTGGCTCTTGTTTTACCTTTGCTTCAGCATTTGTATCCCACCCTCACACACTAAAGAAAATAAAAGATGCTGGAAAAGATGTAGGATTATTAAAAGTGCAGAGCAAGCAGCAGAAAGTTGGACTAGCATGTGGAAAAAAAAAGAACAAGGTTAAACTTTTTTTTTTAAACTCAAAAACACAGAAGCTGGACACAAACACTGGAACGTCCCACAGCCACTGCTTGGCAGCAAACGCACTGCAGATTGACCTCAGCAAACAGGTTAAACAAGGGAAAACCACGACTGCCTGTGGAAAAAGATCATGTGATCATATGACTGAGCGCTCCTGCTGGGCACGTGATGCTGACTCCAGTGTGACCAGTTTAAGGTACTAGGATTATTATTATTATTAGATTAAAAACGTGAATGTAGATCAGTGAGGTATCGATTTTAAAGAATCAATAAATGTGTTTCATTATTGTAACATTATGTGCCTTCATTTAGACCCTTCTATATAAAAACGTCACATTTTCACAGCAGCAAAACATTACAGTATGTTAAAGGGTTCAGCACATCTGGAGCTGGGAGACAGGGTCACAGTAAAAATACCTAAAGTTTAGCTGTTAATGTAAACATATCAATTTAAAAAAAAAAAAAAAGGAATATTTTATTGTGTACATTCACAAAACAAAGGTGTTCTCTGAGATTTTAGTCATAATTTATGGGAAATCTAGATATTAAAAAAAATTGTATTTAAAAAAAAAACAGGTAAATTTGATGGAAAACACTTGGACACTCTTAGATAAAAGTTGCAAATTTATGACAAAAATGCAATAAACGACATTTTGAAATTTTTACAATGAAAAAAGTTGTAAATTTACAATCATGTGACTAAAGTCACATATTTTCCTTTAATTTTAATTAACATCTGAAATTTTCATTGTTCCACCAACAAAAACACCTGCAGTTCTTGCAGACAGTCAGAAAACAGAGCAGAGGGTCTAAGAGTAGAAATTTTTTTTATCTATCAGCATAAATAAACATGTGAGGGGAAAGAGGAGCTGTAAACATGCTGTTAGTGACACTCCTGTCTGTGGGCAGGAGAGACCCCACAACAGTGACTCAGTAAAGCTGCCACACCTCAGATCACAAATAACAGAGCACTGATGCTCCTGTGTCCCGTCACACTGAGCGTCTCCGTGTTTATGGTTTACAGGTTTATGTGAAGCTGTGACAAACTGTCTCACCATAATCGGCCCGTTAGCATCTGCAGCCGTGAGGCCGGCGTGAAGAGAGGTGAACTCCAGCTGCAGGAAGGACGGTGGCGTCACAGGAACTGGTTTGGGAGCCTGTTAGACAGCGCAGAGGGACAGAGTGAGCCCACAGGTACAATGTGTGTGAGTGGAAAAAAGCCACTAACACACAGAGCAGTAAAAATACAATAATGCAAACAATAAAAGCGCCGCAGACGCTCGGGCGAGCGACTGTTTGTGCAGCAGATGGTGTACTCTCAGCTGGGATCAGGTTCAGTCTGTAAACAACAACAAACACTCAGGTCCAATCTGGATCTGCTTAGAGGAGCATTTACAGGCCGGCAGAGCCACAAACAAATGAGGTGACTCACCGCGGCCTCAAACATGCGACCGAGAGCTCGCGGACGCCCCGCAGCTAAACTGGGTCATCTTAACAGGAGAGACCGCAGCAGCTGGCACTGATTACCACACAGGTATCTGATTCTCACTGAGATTATTAATCTGCAGCATCAGGAACAGTTTAAATCAGGGGAATTCACCATTCTACACTCCATCATCTGATTATTTACACATAAACTGTAATTAATTCTTCCTCCTGTGCTCAAACTCTTCCTCACACACGGAGTCATTATTGTGAAGTTTCCTGTTTTTCCTACAGATTATTAAATCTTTGCCAAATCAAACACTCGCATTATCACATGTGGTGCCTCCCTAAAGGCAGCGGTCGACAGAGGAAGATGATCTGGACCGGTAATGGATCTTTGGTCATTCATAGTCTCCTGGAAATGTTTTATTCATTGAATTCTTGTTGCAAATTAAATATAATCTGCTGACTGTGCAGAGTGCAGTGGGTAGCCCTCACTTTAGCAGCTCATCGACTAGGGTCTGGTTGGATTTAAGACCACAGAGGAGAAGACAAAAAAGCCAATGAAGACAACTGCAAAGAAAACAATGAATAAGATAATAGTGAAGAAGACGACAGACAAGACGAAGAAGATGATTACAGGACAAAGGAGAGAAAAAAGGAGACTGAAAAAGAGATGTCTTAAGTAAGACAAAGACAAAGTCTTTGTCAAAGTCAAAGGAGACAAAGAAAAAGAGACATAGATGAAGTCCAAGATGATGGAGTCCATCTAACCACGGAGGGACTGCAGATTCTGTTAGTTTAATTTTCACTGTGGATCTTCCTATTTTGGTTTTCATTCTTCATACATTACGCTTTCCAATGTTTCTATTTGCTCATGAGCCTAAAGGTGGCCATGTTACATTTTACTAAACCTGATGGTTTGATGCCAAGTGTAACTGTGACTGTTCTTGGCTGAGCCTTGCAGGACTTTCCAACACTCTGTAACTGACTAGTCTAATACAGTTTTAGTAACAAAAAAACAAAAAAACAAATCACACTAATGATAAAACAATGAAAATGGTCACTTGCAGTAGCCTTCTGTCTCGTTGGGCTGTTTTTGGTTCCTTTGCCTGTTGACCCCTGCTGTTGTTCTCTTTCCTGTCCAAGCCCACTTTTCAGCATTCTACCAACACCATCATCACGTCACAACACTGTGCTGGGTTTCTGATGGACTGCATGCAAACACATCTGCACTGACTGCACGCTCCAAATCCTTTTAATACCTTTGAATTTCATGAGTTTAATAAACATCACCTCTAAGGACCCGTGCAGAGCACAGACTCTGCTCTTTGGTTAAAGTGGATCCTGGTTTAATCATCTGCTGTTAAACTTAATAAACAGAACCACATTGTTTGGAAAGGCAGTCTGAAACGTCTGCTTGTTGTGGATGAAGTGATGGTTTTAAAATGCCGGATTTGTGGGTCACACGAGTGCACCACATTAAGCAGCGTCCTGTTTCTGAGCAGCTGCAGGTGGAAATGAAAGCCTGCTGTTCTTAAACGTGACTCTCATAAAGCAGCAGCAGCAGCCGCCACCGCCGCTTGTCCCGCCAGCGAGATGCCCCGTGTGCTTTTTTCGGATTATCTGAGGAACAACCCGGCTGACTTCTGGGTGAGGTTATCATGAACCCTTCGGCCTTTATTTCTCACTTACAGACGTTTAATTATCGCAGATGTCACGAGTCAGAGGTAATCACCTTGTTCCTCAGTGCCCTGCATTCTTACAAGACAACACTTATGTCATATTTTAACAGCCTTTACCAGCATTTGTACACCTTAAAACAACAATGTGCTCTGAGCTTTATAGATAGAACATTTTATTCTGTCCTGAAAGTCCACGCCTTAAACATGCTCTAAACCTGGGCTAAACGACAAGAAAACAAAATAAAGAAAATCAAACCAAGAATGGACAAAAAAAAAGACTGAATCATCCTTGAGCTATAAAATAAATGCAGAGGACCAAAAACAGAGCCCTGAGGAACACCATGAATAACTATTAAAGATGCCCACGTGATTTTGAAGCCGCTGTTGTCGAACATGTTATAAAACAAAGTTACTTTATTAGTTCTGCAAGAAAGCATCAAACCTCAGTTTCCAAAGAAGAAACTCTGTTTCTGTTCTATTTACCTACCTGCACCTTCTCAGAGTTTCCCTGACGAGATTCATCGACCTGGTTGCTGCTATGTGACGTCCTCTTTGCTTCGTCTCCGTTTCCCTCACAGTCCTCCTCCTCCTCACTGGACAGCACGACTAAAGGAAGAAACAAACAAGCGACATCAGAACCTTCAAATCATGTCACCATTGTCACTTTTCCCCCATAAGCATCAAGCTGTGGGGCTGAAAAATAAACATGATTTTCCAATTAATGCCAATTTACATCCTAGAATTTCGCTCACTAAACATGGAGCATATACTTAGACTCCATCACATAATTGGTGGAAATCAAACTCACTCGGCTCAGTTGGTTGGCTCAGCTTCGGTTTGGGTGTCCTCAGTCGACGGTGGAGGACAGCTGACCTGTTGTTCTTAGTCTTCTCTTTGAACTGCCTCCACCTCTCTCTCTCCTTCTCCCTGTCGTTGACCTTCAGGTTGCTGGTGAAGGCAAGTCGCACCCTCCTTACTGGCGTCGTCGACGACGATAAGACCATGGAGATGGTCTTATCGTGACCCTCAGGCCTTTGTGGGCCTGAGGGTGAAGTTTGATTCAATCTGGAGATAGAAGAGTTCTTTGTCTGTTGTTTCAAAGGAGATTTGGGAGGAGTTCCTGTGTCGCTCTGAAACAATCAGACCGAAGGTGAAGATCCAGTTTGTAACAGGAAATTTAAAGTTTACAAAACATTCACAATAAAACCTTTTTTATTCTCTGCAACTTTTTCCTGCATCTCAGGTGTACCTGTTTAATCCTAAACAATTTTATTGTGAAAATACTGCCTACTCTGCAAACCTTATTTTTCTGAAAAACCTTTGATGATTTTATTGCGAAAATATTGCAACTCCCCTCACTTAAGTTTCATGACTTTACTTTTTGTGACTTTCACTGTGAAAGTGCAGCAACCTTTGACCTTTACCTTCTCAGAAGTGTCTCCATTAGACTCAACTCTCCTCCACCTTTTGTCTCCCAGTGTAGAAGAACTCAAACTCCCAAGATGCTCGTCACCTCTGAACTCAGCCAGAGAGTCCACAGAGTCCACTGAGATCCTTTTATTGACCAAAGCTGCAGAAGAAATGACGATCAATCACGTTGATCAATAAATCTCAGACAGTCCTCTCTCTACCTGTGAAAAGCTAACCTGACAGCTCTTTCTTCTTCTGAGGTGGAGACAGGTGCTCTAAAGCCACCTCAGGCTGCAGCAGCCGGTCAGACGCTCTCTTAGGACGCCATCTGGTGGAGAAAACAGAGACACTCAGTGAGATTATTTAAATTATCTCGCAGCCTGCGTCACTAATGAAAGACTTAAAAGTATATCAGAAACTTCTTTTTTACAATTATAGTTAATAACAAAATAATTCCAATGAAATATCATTGAATTAAAGTATAAAAAAATCTAAAGCCTGTCAATACGTGTAAAGAAATATTGAAACATTTAATAGTAAGTAGCATGAAACAAATCTACAAAAATTTTAGAGAAAATAAAAAGTAACTTTCCAACTAATAATAAGGACATGATTAATAATATTCTAATAATATTTATTGTAATATTATAACTAATAAAAAAATAACTACAAATCTTTAGAAATGCTCCCTAAACACATTAGGTTGTAAATAAATAAATAAGAAATATTTAAGTAGAAACCTAAAAATATTATTAAAATATTGCACCAAAGGACATATTAAAATATAAACTCTGTAAAACCGCTGCATTAAATGTCATTAAAACAACAAAACAGTGGGTGAAACTAAATTTATGAAAGATATTTGAAATGTGACAAAATACTACCAATTTTAAAAAAAAATTAAGTAGAAAATAAATCATGCTTATAAATTTAAATACCGGAAGATTTTTTAAAAACTGTAAACTCTCAATTCAAATGAATGACATGTACAAACAAATAAGTCAACATTAGTAAATCTAAACATTATGGTTATGATTAGAGATGCAGAGGAGCCTAAAACTTGTATTAAAACCCCCCCAAAAAACAAACAATAAAATTAGTTTTAAAAAGATTTTGGTATGAAGTCTATGATTTTAAGCGGATGTTGGTGCAGCTTCAGCTCGTTAAATTATTGAGTGCAAAAAGAAAAACTCACCTGTTTGACAAACAGCTTGAGGTCACTTCTCTCTGTCCTGCTTGTGATTGGCAGCTCCAGCTGCCTGCTGCTCTTTGATTGGCGTCTGAAGCTCCGCCCCCGATGGGGCTCTTGAGTACCTGCTGTGTCTTGAAGTTTCCTAAGAGCTGCTTACACGGTGTCCTGCAAGGAAATGACCTGGTTACTTTTAACATTTCATGGAAAGTGTAATAAACTATTTAGACTGCAGAGGGTGCTGCACTCACCTCTGTCTGGCTGACAAAGCGCCCACAGGATTCCCAGAATGCATCCTGTCAGTTCCACCTCTGCCAGACTGATTCCCATAAAACTGCACACAAAACTCAATCAGATTAACTCAAACATACCACCTTTAAAAAGGTCCAACACTTTATAGATACCACCTTAAATGAGCCTTTCCTTAAATAACTGAATGGGTCGGACACTTTAAAACAACAACTTATATCACCTTAAGTAAAATCAATCTTACTCAAAACAGCCTTAACATAAATCATCACCACACATCAAGAATATGGGCTAGTACCACCTTAAAAAAGGAGTGGTGTCTCATGAGTTGCCTCCTGTTCAGCGGGGAAGGTGACTGAGTGGAAGGAGTGGAAGTATCCTGATATGCACTCTGCACACTCTATATATGGGCAACTCCTTCCAATCAGTCACCTTAAAAGCAGAATTTTCAATTATTCTACCTTAAGAACCCTTAATAGTACTCAAAACTGTAGATTAGCTTTTCATATGACTAATCAACTAAACATGAGAAAGTTTACAGACACCATCTTTAAATATTCCAAACAATTAACCTGTCAAATCATTAATACCACCTTAAACGGTTAATCAGAGGATTAAAGGAATGTAATATCACTTCACGGGGACAAACGGATGACACGAGGAAGATTTAGGAATACCACCTTTAGTCGAGGGGTGGAGGTCTGGAGGCGGGACAGAGGTGACTGCATGTCTAGGGGACTGGAGTCAGAGCCATGAGGATGTTTCTTCTTGGGAATCTTGAAGGAAGATGCCATCCTGCAATGACACGAATACCTCAGACCATACAAAAAAAAAAAAAAAAAAAAATCAGGCAAAAGTACAGGAGCCGCCTCATAGAGCTGCTGTATCCAGAGAATTGGATGTACAGGGGACGCTATGCCAAATTCCATTAAAAAACTGAACAAGTTATGCAGAATTTCATCAAACTCAGTGTATAAAATAAATAAATAAATAACAGTAGATTTAAAGCAATTTTGTCACATGACTGTCCTGCAGCTTTAAAAAAAAATAAAAAAAATATTAACTTAAAGAATCCTACAGTAATTAAAAACTAACTTTTACTATAAATATGGGTAAGGACTGCTACACCATGCACAAAGGATTTCAGGAAATTTGTAGCGTAGTTATTATGTGTATTAATCTGTAGTCTGAGCCCTCAAATAAATCAGACAAAACTAATCTGTTCAGAATAATATAGCTGTTTAAAAAAAAAGAAAAAAAAGAAAAGAAAAGGTCTTACATGCATTTCTGAATGGCCACATATTGGGCTTCTGGGGCTGGGAACTCTAACCACCAACGTTCAGATCAAATCAAAAAACATCCCGGAAATTATGCCTGCCAGTGAATTTTAAACATATGCGAGTAAACACGATATAAAACTACTGTAAAATCGATGCTGGGCAGACCAAAGTCCATTTGAAAATTTCGGGGTTTTAACCTCACCATCGTTCCCTGCCACAAAACACAACTCTGTGTTTTCACAAACACTGGGACATTTGATGTTTTAAATGACCGTTATATATATTATCACCAGAATTTGTGGCAGTTCTCCCTCAGATCTTCCTTTAACTATAGAAATAAATATATTTGCCCCGTCTATCACAGCTGGTGGGTTATTTTTGCGCTGAATTTTCAAAAACAAGTTAATGATTTGTAAGGTGTTCACTGCAGAAAGCTACCACAACTGTGGACCCGTTAAATAATTAAAAACTGAATAAATTTACCAACCCGAAGTCCGCCGGGGGAGCCAGCTAAGCGGCTAAGTGGCCGGGGCTAGCCGGTGAGCTAAGCTAGCTGCTGGCGGACTCTACGCCGTTAAATGTCGCTGAATTATCCGGACGCCTCATGGGGCGGCAGGCGGAGAAGCTGGAGGAGTCCCACCGTCCGGTTAAGCTTAACCAACTAATTCAAAAACATCTTTCTCTTTGGGCTGGACACTCAGCAGGATAACTGCTAAATAACAACAACCACAGCGTAGCGACGTCACTCTGCGTGATTACGCCACGTGGTTTCCTGTTCCCTCAATAAAAAACAACTATGCAAACAGCAAATAAATTGATATTTATTTTATATTTTATAATTATTTTTACTTCATTCTGTTATATATCGTCCTTTAATATTAATGTTTGTAAATATTTGCATTATGTTTTTACTATTTTAACTGCTATAACATTAAAAACGTAATAAATAGTTCCTCTTTTAACAGTTGCATTTTGATGTTGTACATTTTTGAAGAACTCTTACTTTTTCTCAACAAGAAATTAATTACACTAAACACAAATCAATCAAGAGAGGTCAAAGTGATCGAACATGTTTTCTTCTTTCATTGGCTGAGACATTGCTCTAAATGGTGAGGTGATTCACATGGTTCCTGAAGTCCTGCTCAGGTGGCCTCTTTAGCTTGGTCATCTTAAAAAAGCCTTCAGAGTAACAGAACAGATTAAAAGTGTCTCCATCTTCACAGCTGATCATCTTTTAAGCCTTCAATTCCATGCAAGAAGGTGAAAGTATCTAATACAACCTTAACAGCCAATCAGGCTACAAAAGTCACTTTCATTAAAGTCAACTGATGAGTAATACCACCTTTTATGAGGCTGACAGACAGAGGAAACTTGTTTAAATAAAGTTTTATTTTGAAACATAAAGATGCATTTCACTGAATTTCTTCCACGCGTGAGGGATTGATCACTGTGATTGATCAATGGTTCGCATGACTGGGTGATTCACAGGCTGGTGGTTCTTTGGTTTGACCTTTAACCCCAGCACAGCTGGATGTTTAGAGCGTGTGTGTACGCAGGTGAACAGGTGTGTTTCAGTCCTCGGGAGGAGCACTAAGACCAGATCGAACTGGATCATTCTAGAAGTTGTTTGTGTCAGATCAGCAGAGTGCAACTAACACTCTCACCTCCTGTCCAGGGTCTGCTCACATGTTCCTCGACATTCTAAAGCTAAGGCCACACTTCCTCTTCCTGTCACACAATAAGTCTGTCAGTTTTTAGCTCTGTGATGTGGTTCAGCTTGTCTGATCGACGGTGGTGGCAACGTCATCCGAGTGTCCCTCTGCTTCACGATTCCCACAATCCTCTGGGCTTCCTGTGGCGCTGGCTCTGGGCACCGTAACCTCCTTATAGTAGCCCTCCCTGTGTAGCTGGCGGCGGACCGTTCTGGCTGACACGCTGTGGCTCCGCCCAGCGTTCACGCTCTCCGTCACCTGAGCCAGCGTGGCGCTGCGGTTCTTCTTCACAAACTGCACCAGTGCCCGTGCGTCGTGCTCGCCTAATGAGCGCTGCCGCCCGCAGTTCCCCACACGGCTCACCGATGATTTCCCCTGCGTCTTGTACGCCGCTGTCACTTTTGTCACTGTTCCTATGGAGACGCCGGTAAGCTGGGCGGCCTTGGTGACTGAAACTCCCGCCATCCGAGCCCCAACAATGACGCCGCGCTCAAAGTCGCTCAGATCCCGACCTCGGACCATTAGGGCACCTACAAAAGGAATCACATCAGACCCGGTCAGGGGTCATGGGGAACACCTGAGAGAACACATGCACCATCACCCTGTTCAGACCCACCTCTGAGAATCTGCTCCAGGTCTTCTTCTGGCTGTGTGGCCGTAGATTTTAAGGCGGAAGTGATAGAGCAGCTCTGAGGAGAAACAGAATATGATTCAAACCCAGCAAGCGTTATGTAAAACAAAACACTAAA
This sequence comes from Aulonocara stuartgranti, assembly GCF_965226115.1. Classification (NCBI taxonomy): domain Eukaryota; kingdom Metazoa; phylum Chordata; class Actinopteri; order Cichliformes; family Cichlidae; genus Aulonocara; species Aulonocara stuartgranti. The sequence continues at coordinate 18,815,715 of NC_138958.1, forward strand.
AAGGATTACTAATACCACATTAAAATGCCTAAGGATCATCAGCAACAACCCTCATAACCCTACACTGACAGTTCAGTAATACCACTTTAAACCACCAAAATCCTAAGGGACAGAAGCTGGAAATAAGTTAAAAACCACCGTAAATCAGTCACAGGTGCTACAACTTTTACAAAAATGAAAAGCTGAGTAATTCCACCTTCAAGAGGTACTTAACTGGATAAAGTTAAAGTGAAGCCGACAGAGGGACACTTCACTGAAGAGGTGGAGGCGGCTTCAGGTGAGGAGTAGAGAAAGGGGGAGGAGAAAGAGGGGCGTGAGGGGGGAGTTGTGAGGAAGAGGAGTAACTCCACACTAACGAGCTTACCTGGAGGCCAGCCTGCCGCCCTCTGACCTCTCTGCTCGGACTGCAGTCCTCTGTGTCCCGTTCTGTAACACACTGGAGGTTATTCAGACCTTTAACTCATCTCTGGCCCGCTCATCTCGCTCCTCCTCTCGGCTCCAGCTCCTTCTTTAGCTCCGTGTTCCAAACACAGCTTCCACTCGGAGACGGTGTTAGCGCCGTCCCACTCCGCCTTCGGCAGAACCGCTTCTCCTGCCCCAAAATGGCGGCCGAACTTTTGTCTTCTTCCTACTGGGCTTGTTCTGGTTGACCCACTGCACATGCGCATTCGTGTTTTCCAAACTGGGCCCGCCCACCACTTCCCGCTCTTTTATTTTTTAATGTTTTAAACTTTATTAATATCAAACATATAAAAAAATTACGATTCCCCTTTATAAATTATTTATTAAATATATAACTAATATACAAATGTTAGTAAATATATAATGTCACACTGTTTAAGTACACTTTTTTCATATTGCTTGGTCTTGTAATTTTCCCATAAAAACAGTTCATGCTTTGTGCATGTGTAATTAATTGTATATACAGGATACAGAGACAGTAAAAAACAATTATACACTCAGTAATAGCCAAAGGTAAATACAACATTCATGTAATCTATCATGAATTTTTTCCACTGAGTTATTTTTCCAGATAAATAATCCTGAAGCATGAAGATGAAGACTTATATGTGCATCAGGATAACATATACCTGATGCACATAAAAAGCAACTAAACCCTGCTCTAAATTCAATCTACATCACAGTTTCAGCTCATATAAAATCTGTGTAATAACATTAAACAGTCCTATCCCGGACTGTCCGCTGAAGTCCATCGAGCAGGTTGGGGAGGAGAGGATGTTATCTAAGCTAACATCCATCATGGACAACACCTCCTACCCCCTGCATGAGACTGTACGAGCACTGAGCAGTTCGTTCAGCTGTAGACTTTTACACTCACAGTGTAAGAAGGAGCGCTACCGCAGGTCATTCTTACCAGCAGTTGTCAGACTCTATAACACAGTTTAACATCCTTTTGGTTATCTTACTAATCAGCTTGTTTGTTCACTGCACATTTTATACATATCTCTGTAAAATTTTTCTATACATATTTCTGTACATTGTTACCTGTATATACGAACTTCAGTTGCTTATGTATATAGGACCACGTTGTGTCTTCCTTTCATATTTTATATTCCCCTTGCTATAAGAGCCGTGTGACCCCCAAATTTCCCATCCGTGGGATAATAAAGGTTTTTTTCTATTCTATTCTCCATTTCTCCAGAAAAGACTGACTGTGTGAAACAAATGCGGCAGCTCAGAGCAGACACACAGCAGCATCATATTAAACAGTCATTCAGCATCATTTAAAGCATAAAAACACAAAAAATACACTGGTGTAAGCCCTTTCCCTTTTATCGTGGCAAAAACTTCTAAATAAAGACAGAGAGAGAAAAGTTGTATGTCCACCAGGGGGATCCACAGCTTCACTCTCAGGTCACCATCACTGATCCACCACCATGAACATCATCACAAACATATCTGACTGTGTCCTTCCTTGCTCCTTCTGCTGGTGGTCGTTGGCTGTGTCCCAATTAAGAGACCACACGCTTGAAGTACGCGCACTACGCATATTACGTACGGTGCGTACTATAAGTACGAGAAGTGCGGAAGTGAGAGGCTTGTGAAATGGGACGGTCTAAACTTCGTCGCGCTGTTCAGGTTGCCTAGCAACCATGATACTAACCGGGAGAAACGTGTCATACAGCATTGTTTGACAGAAATGAAGGAGAAAAAAGTGTTTTTTTGGTCATTCAGTTTTGTCATGACATCACTTTGATTAGTTGAGTATCTGAGGCTGAGACCATGGGACTGTAAAACATGATTGTTGGGCTTCATTTCTGTACTGAACAGTCATTTAAGATTAGTTAGTAAATACCAATTAGCTAATGTTGTTCAAGAGACTAAAATCATCTCACTGTGGTAATGTAAATATAATATGGCCAATATTATACGTATTGTCAGATTATTATGATATATATATGTATATATATATGTATATATATATATATATATATATATATATTTTTTTTTTTTTTTTTTTTTTTTTTACAGGATATATTACAGCAGTGAGCTTGAACTGTATACAGTAACCATTGTCCTTAATGTAAATATATAAGAAAAATTGTGTATGTTTCTGTTCTGTTTGTTTGTATATGTGTCTTTTTGGCTGCTGTTACAACCAAATTTCCCCTTGTGGGACAATTAAAGGATTATTCTATTCTATTCTAACTCTGTGTCAAAGATTCAAGTTGCAGTTATTTATATTTCCTGTCACCTTAAATCTTCACTCAAAGACAAGTATCTTTGACAGTGTATATAGAGATGTATTGTATATAAGAGACAAATATTGTTCTTTTAATATGTTGGCATTATTACATTTGGCTCAATGCTTCCATGCATGTGTAAAAAAAGCAAATGTGCGAGCTGTGATAACTGCTTCTGATAGAATGAAGAGTAGACTGATATACTGAATATTCCTTTATTGGGTGAGAAAACCAGACCATGTCATAACTGCTTTAAGTCATACAGAATAGATATCAGAGCCTTAAACAGGCTGACTTCTGCTAAATGGGTCAAACTGGGCAGAAAGTATACAAACACATAACATCCTTATAGAATATGATGTAACACTATAGATCAACTTACCTCAGAATATATGAAGCATATAAACAATTACAGCAATATGATGCAACAAACACAGCAGTGCTACTAATCCAAAATACTCAAAGCTTCATAGAACTGGAACAAACATTTATTTTTAGGTCCATTCTGCTGCTGATACATACTTTAGGTTTCTGAATGTTAAACTTGTTGCTGCCTTTCATAGTGTGTAACCTGAATGCCCTGAGTACTTTCTCCCACACTGAAAACACTGGAATGATAAAATTATTTGAACATTAACTAATAAGACTGATTCAGCACAGACAATTAATTATGTTAAACTTTCCTAGGAGTCCTTCACAAACAGGGAACAGTCTGTCTATTCTCTCCATCTGTCAGCTGCTGCTGGCTCTTCCTCCTCCTCTTCCTCACACACTGCTGAGTTTGTCCTGGTGATCATCAGGGGTGCAAAGCCTCACAGATGATGTGCAGCAGTGGGTCCCTCAGTCTGTCCTCACTCTGGACACTTGCAGTTGTCACACATGGAAATCAAATGTGTGATAAGCTACAGGATTCAAACACAAGTGTAACTTATAAATATATGTTCATACTTTTATTACACAATCAGAGAGAAAGAAACAGAGAGAGAGTGCAGGACAGACAGACAGGTGACAGTCTCAGGTGTACACACTGCTACACTCAGAAAAATAAAGGTGCCAACTGGAACCAAAAGTGGTTCTTTAGACTGATGCCATAGAAGAACCTTTTTTGGTGCCACAAAGAACCTTTCAAACAATGGTTCTTTGAAGAACCATTTCTTTCAGTGGTTCATTGAAGAACCTTTAAAGGTGCCCCAAAGAACCATCAAGAAATGGTTCTCCTTCTCTTGTGCTGTTTTGTATACAAAACAGCACAAGAGAAGGAGGATTTAGTGTTTGTGTTATTACGAGTGCTAAACAAGAAGAGTTCCCAGATGGTACAGTGGACACATGTGTGACTCCTGTGATTAAAGCATCTTTCTTTCAGCTTAACGAGTGAACCGTCAGCTCGTTCAAACACACGTTAAAGTCCGTTTGGCTCGACACCACCGAACAGAGGCGGCAACATAACATAGCTAACATTAACAGTGCAGTGAATCCTGCTTGTGCCGTGATATTCAGGACTGCAAACCGAGCAGTATCACTGACTTTCAGCTTGTGTTGGGTGGATATATGACTGACTTTAATTATCCATAAAATCATCACATTCTCTGTAAGTTTAAGGTCAACTATTGAACGGTGTATATTTTAAAGTAAACATCACTAATGTCACATAACTCTGCTGACATGTGGCCAACAGTAATGTTTTAATGTTCTTCGTTATTAAACATTCGCACATAAATAACTGACATCATATTCAGTACTTACTTTTGACAGTTCACTCTTCGGCCGCTCCCTTCTGCCGTATTTTGCGGCAAAATTATCCACACCCACCGCCGCGCTATGAATTGTGGGATATATGGGACCACGAAGCGTGCACCGGACCGCGCTTCGTGGTCCCATATATCCCACCCGTGTACGTGTGGACATAGCCTGAATATACAAGATCACATTTCTGTAACAAACACATTAGTGAGGTATCTTCAGACTTTGCATCAGAGTCTTACACACTCAGGGAAAAATTCTGCCGAAGAAAACTTTAACTACTGTGATGGAAGTGGGAATGTTCCATGTAGTTTTGTTAATTTAATGAAAGCTTCATTTTACTCAGAATTGTTGCTTTATTGTTTATTGAAGGTGAAGAATGATATTTTTTGAGTGCTGATGCTGTTACTGATGATGATGATGACTTTTAAGCTTTCTGGGAGTTTTCAGTATCATCATGTTTGTTCAGCAGGTGAGCCACCTGTTGAAACCAGGCTGAAACACATCGAAACCTCAATCAGCCGTGGTCACATGACCTGGATGTTTTGAAACCTCAATGCTTCATAAACTCGATGACACAGCATGGAAATGGCAGCATGGAAACGGCAGGCGTGAGATCATAATTCCCATAATGAATATATTTTATCCATCTGCTTGTGAATTTGATCACCTAAACTTGTTTCTCAGCTATGAAATTTATTTATGTACTCCAGAAAAGGGCCAGTATAGGTTACCACCACTTCATCACACTGTGCAGGTTCGTAAATCATTACAGACATCCACACTTACTGTCACTGATCTGAGAACTGTCCAGCTCCATCTAACGCATAAACACTTTATGTTATCTACACTCAGCTGGAGTAGAGACCTGTGCACCACGTACCTGTGATCCACCTACACCTGGCCTCCAGGACTGTTTGTCTTTTTCAACCTCCGTATCTCATACTAGGCTCTAAACCAAACTATGACCTCTGCAGCTGTCAAAGAGTTTCAGTACTGATGCCTTACAGATAAACTGTGGGGTAAATAAAATGTCACTTTAGTTCAGTTAGAGTGAATTTATGCATTTAATCACAAAAAAGACAGTTTGCTTCAAATTTAACACTCACAAACTAACCAAACAGCGAGAGACTCTACCAAATGTCCTCTAAAAGTTATTCATTTAATGTCTCATGGATGTAAAGCTTTCAGTCTGCTTAACTTTAGCTCCCACTCGACAAGCAGAAAAGTTTGATTTATGGTGATCCACACCTCTGAATGAAACCATTCATTCAAAACAAAGCAACTAAGAGGGAAATAGACATAAAGCAAGGAATGGAGCAACACTGTACAGAGAGGGTGGTAATACACTTCCTAGTACTGCACGCATAATGTTGCACATTTTCACAAATCTGTTTCAGTGAGTATATTGCACATTAGTCGGTGATTTAATCCCATTGTACATTCGAGGTGAGATGAGGTATCGCTGTGTTATTTTAAGTGTTCAGTATTTTTTGTTTTGTTTTCCAACAGTCTGACTGTGGTGTGTTCAGTGTTGTGTGAGTATTTCACTGTTTGTGTTTTGCCATCAGTCTGACAGTTGTGGGGAAGAAGCTGTTAGACAACCTTCTGTGTGTGATGATACTGTCCTCTCTGTTGTGTCTCAGATTGTACGTACAGTTTTTGTGTCTGAGCAGAGGGTGAGCTGGATGGTGTGAGTCCCTGATAATTCTCTCTGATCTTTTTCAGCAGTGTTGTCTGTACGGAAAGTCGATGGAAGGAAGTTTTGTTCCTATGATCCTCTCTGCAGACTTTATGACTCTTTGCAGAGCTTTCCTCTCTGCCCGTGTGGTGTTTCCGTACCAGACAGTGATGCCTGCAGTGAGGAACCTCTCTATTAGTCCTCTGCAGTGTTGGTCAAGTTACTTGAAAAAGGTAATCAGTAACTAATTACTGATTACTTCCCCCAAAAAGTAATCCCGTTACTTTACTGATTACTTATTTTCAAAAGTAATTAATTACTTAGTTACTTAGTTACTTTTTAAAAACACGATTTACAACCTGAAGAGGTGATAAAGCGATAGATCTTTCAGCCCAATTCTACTTTTTCTACATAATCCATCATACAAAATGTAATCAAATGGAAAAGTCTCTTTTTTTAACTTGTTTTATCAGTTTTAATCTTTTAACTTTATGCATCAAGCAAAAATTTAATTATATGCAACATTCTCTGAGTTGAATAAATTAGTTTAACATTTAAACCTATTTTCTGCACATTCCAGCACATAAAATAAAATATTTTTTGTGTTTACACTCACTCTTTCAAATAGATGCAAGTAAAACACAGCAGAAAATAAATAAAGTCAAAGACTCAGCGGTCCTGTTGCTCTATTTTCACCTATTAAGCAGCACTGCGGTAGGTGGAGGTTTACCCTGGTGCAGGTGTGCCGCGGCCAGTTGAAGAATCCGCGACTTTCTCTGTGAGTTTCACCCCATGAGTTGGGCAGGGATAGCTCAGTAGGTAAAGTGGTCGCCCCATGATCGGAAGGTCGGCGGTTCGAATCCACTTAACGGCTACCCTGAGGTACCCCTGAGCAAGGTACCGTCCCTACACACTGCTCCCCAGGCGCCTGCTTAGTGGGCTGCCCACTGCTTCACTGAGTGAATGGGTCAAATGCAGAGAAAAACAAGTAATTTCCCCATGGGGATCAATAAAGTATCCATTATTATTATTATTCCCATTACGTCATGGCGCACTCGGTGCTTGCTTGGAAGTTTAGGGTTTTTTTTCGCCGTAAAAAGAAGTTTTCTTCCCACACACAACGGACGCTAATGTTTTTGTCACTTTTTATGGAATCAAACTCAAAGTAAGGTCAGTACTTCCATGCTTTAAACGCTGCACGCTCATACTCTCTCCCACAATCGATATGTGATCCATTGTTGATCTGCACACAGCTGTTGTCACTAACGGCGCACTCGCTTACGTCACTGTCGTGAGACATTCTCGCAAAAAATCACGGTTTTAGTAACGCAGTAACGCAGTGTTCCTACGGGGAAGTAACGGTAATCTAATTACCGTTTTTGCAATAGTAATCCCTTACTTTACTCGTTACTCGAAAAAAGTAATCAGATTACAGTAACGCGTTACTGCCCATCTCTGGTCCTCTGTAGGCCTGCGTGAGAGGGCAATGGTTCATGCCGGCTTTCCTGAGTAGCTGAATGTCCAGTATTAATTCCTTGGTCTTGTCTGTGTTGAGGATGAGGTTGTTTTCCTTGCCATAGAAAAGAACATTGTCTACCAGAGCCCTGTACCCAGATTTGGTACAGCTGAGAAGGCATTTTTGATGTTGCTGTAACAGTGATCCAGTGTTTTATTTCCCCTGGTGGGGAAGGTTACAAACTGATGCAGTTTGGGTTTTTATTTTCGTGCTCGCTGATCATGTCATGCAGCTTTTTCAGTGCAACCTCCTCATTAGCAGATGGGGGTAATGTACACGGCACTCACAATGATGCACTGCAGTTCTCTGGGCAAATAAAAAGGCCTTAACCTCAGATTCAGAAATTCCACATTTTTAGGACAGGATTTGCTGGACGAGGGCGGCCGTTCCACCGCCACGGATCTTGCCGCTGTCCGTGGCGCTTCAATTTGCTCTGAAGACCGTGTAGCCCTCTGGTGTTATTGCCGTATCGGGTATCCTCTCCCCCAGCCAGGTTTCACAGGAACACAGTATGGACCACTCCTGAATTTCCTGAATGTCTTTTTCTGTGGAAATGCAAGCATGGAGTTCGGCCATTTTAAACTGAATGAAGGCGCTTTAAAAAAAAAAAAACATTTAAAGGCATCTCTAGAAACTCCACAACCCATCTTTTAACTAGGGTGACCATATTTTGATTTCCAAAAAAGAGGACACTTAGCTCATTCATGAAGAACTTGTTTAAAGAAACATATTTAACATATTTAACATATTTAAACGATGCCTTCTCTGTGTGGTTAATGAATTGTGAAATAAAATATGTCATATAGGGTTTTACAAGTCAACAAGTGCAAAAAACAAACAAACTTCAAAACCTCTGGAATTAAATAATGGTACAGAAATAATGGCGCATCTGCATAAGAAAAATTACCAGTACTGGGACGGTATGAGGGCTGGACTGGAACAAAAAATTGACCGGGGCATTTTGACTAGAGACCGGCCCACCAGGTATTATAGGAAAAGCCATAAAGCCTTTGAATGAAAACAAATGCTGTTGTGATGTGATGTACACTGTCTTGTTGGTATATGTATGATTTCTATACGTTGTACATCAGATAAAAACTTTGGCTGTAAGATTCAGATAATTATTTATTAAAAGCTAGACATTTTAAATGCGAATAAGAAAGAAAAGTATTTCTTTGTGCCTCCCTTTTCCCTGTTAGTGCCCTACCTGGCCCCCTGGCAAAACTTTGCTAGACCCGCCCCTGCACAGTTACCAGCTGTCAGCTACTTAGAAAAGGATCCTGGTGTTATTTGTCTCTCAGAAACAGTTCATAACTTCCCTTCAACTCATTTGTGTCACCTAAAAGGTAAACCTGTTTCTCCATCACCTGTTCAGCTCTGCTGATTCAGTAAGGACATCTCCTGGTTTCATCTTCATGTTTCCCTCTCGCCACATATCCAAACCGATATCATATCACTATCATAACATCATAGCACCCACCCAGCTGTATAGAAACTCCGTCATGCTAGCTAGTACACAGTACGAGCTATTGTAACTGACTGTAAAAAGTCAGCACAACGAAAATTAACTCTACCTAAACTTGGTTTATATCTGACCCAGATAGACTGCAGGTCATAACTTCTCACCTGAAGTTCAGTTCACCTGATACTCGGACCGGCGGCCGCCTCGGGTCTCTGCTCCTCCTGCCTCCCCTTTCACTCATCCACCTGCTGGCCTCTGTGGAAGCTCCGCCATAGCCACCACCAAATAACTTAGTTATTTTTACACATCGGCCAGCATCTAGCCAATCCACCACCTTACATTGTTTATACCGTTACAACAACAACAACAACAAAACCATCGGCTGTAAAAACGAAAAATCACCATCGGCCCACCGGTGGCCAGTCCAGCTATGGTCGGTATGAGGAAAATTCTTTTTCAGTTCGTCTGAAAAGATGCACTTGCGCTTTGGGATCTTTTAAACATCATTAGGTGCGTTGCTGCGCGCTGTCAGTCCCGTCTGTCAGCGCAGAACAAACGCTCACAACGCAAACATGGGTCCTCTGTCGGAATACAGGAAAACCTCATACACATGTATATGAAGTAAAGACTGGATTACATAGACACTCACTGACCTTCAGCCACACATGAAAGTCCTTTATGGGGGAGGTAAAGTTTAGGGTGACCAACCGTCCTCTTTTCCCCGGACATGTCCACTTTTCACGTTCTGTCCGGGGCGTCCGGGGGGATTTTCGAGATGGATTGTACATGTTACCAATATAAAATAAATAAATGAAGTAAAGAACTGAGGATTGGAGTGGATTATTTTTATTTACATTCACAGCACTGATTAAAGCAGATTAAATAAGTTTACTCATTTAAAGATAGCGAGAGCAAAGCTGTTTCTCAATGTGTCCACCAGGTGGAGACACAGCTCCACCTGGTGCTGTGTAGTCTGGCGCTCCAGCAGTTGGAGCTTTTAGTGTGAAAGGCAAAGACAGGCCTTTTGGCACATGTGCAGATGCAGTTCGCCTGGTGTGAGAGTGGAGCCAGCTGAGGTTAGAGAGCAAGGGAAGAAGAAGAAACTGAGCCTGTTGGATGGACATGGAGCTTTTACACAGGTGTGACGTGCAGCAGGTCCTTAGGTGTTCACTCCCAGCCTTGCTCAGCCTGTCTGCTCAGGTTCAAAGAGAGGTTGGAGAGCTCTCAGAGTTACCTGTGACAGGTGAGCATGAAGCTCAGGGACACAGACAGACTGACAGTAAGAAGCAGCAGTTTCTCACATTTGTGCGTTTCACTTCTTAACTAGTGATGTTCGATTCGTGAACGAATCGTTGAATACTCGAGAATCACTTGACAAGTGAATCATGATTCACAAGCCCAATTGACTCACTGACTCATCATTGTTGTTGTTAGCAAACTAATTCCATTAGTAGGAATATATCTAGCTTATAATTAAAATTGTGGGGGGAAAAAACAACAGCCAGTTTCGTAACAAAAGCATTTCTGCTCTGAACTGGAAGAAAAAACCCTGAGTAGAAGCTCACATCAAGAAAATAGCTCCTCGGTCAGAGTAGCATCGCGCTGCTAACATGCTAACAACACATTTGAGATACTCACCCCCTCCCTTCCTGTGCTGAATCGTAAGCATAAGCGAATCACTCAGGACTTGCTCACCCCCTCCCTCCTGTGCTGAATCATTTCTGATCTGGCATTGTCATGGATAAAATCATATCTTTCCGAAAGGAGTTTTTGTGTCAAGCTGGGGTTGGCCGCTTCCTCTGTGGCCCCTCTGCTTTGGGGTGTGCCCCAGGGATCTATCCTTGGGCCATTACTTTTCTCGCTGTATTTACTCCCCCTTGGTGCGATTTTTCGTAAACACGGAGTGTCATTTCATTTGTATGCCGATGACTGTCAGCTTTACTTACCTTTTAGTCATTTGGATACCTCCCCATGTCAATCACTGCTTGACTGTCTTAGCGATATTAAATTATGGATGGCAAATAATTTTTTGAATTTTAATGGTCGCAAAACGGAAGCAATTTTATATGGCCCGCATCGTTCTACTGATTCTCCAGATGTTGATTTTGGTGATTTGACCTCTCATCTGAAAAGTTCAGTCACTAATCTTGGTGTTAAACTTGATTCTGCGCTTACTTTTGAAGGTCATGTAAGTGGGGTGGTAAAATCAGCTTTTTATCACCTCAGACGCCTGTCGAAGGTTAAGCCTTTCCTTTCCAAACCCAATTTGGAAACTCTTATTCATGTTTTTATCACCTCACGTCTGGACTATTGTAATTCCCTTTTAATAGGGGTCGGGTCGGGCACCTTGTCACGCCTGCAGTTAGTGCAAAACGCGGCGGCGCGATTTTTAACCGGTAGTAGGAAATTCGATCACATCACTCCGGTTCTGGCTTCCTTGCATTGGCTTCCCATTGATTTTAGGGTTCGTTTTAAGGTCCTTTTATTGGTTTTTAAATCTTTAAATGGTCTGGCTCCTGTGTACTTATCTGACTTGCTGAAGCCACATGTTCCTCCACTCTCTCTTTTCTCCAGTGTGCTGATGTTTCTCCTGAAGCCTTCGTTACTCACTGTCTTTACTCGTCATTGGTTTTGGTGACGTTTGGTGATGTTGGTGCGTCTGTGTGACGTCACATGATACTAAAGCAGGAGAGGAGTTTAGTATCTTGGTTTAGAGAGGAACGGGAGATTAGCGGATGGATTAGCGTGGAGTCTGAAGTACTGGGTCATCGTGGTGAAGAGAGAGCTGTGGGTGAAAGATAACCTAATCATTCAGAGGGTCTCAAGGTAGAGCTGCCGCTCCTCCACATCAAAGGGAGGCAGTTGACTTTGTTCAGGCATCCGACTGGATGCTGCTCTGACTCCTCCTAGACGAGATTTTTCAGGTATGTCCTCCTTTGCAAAGTCTGTAGTGCAGATCCAAGACACACTGGAGAGATTATGTCTCTCAGCTGATTTAAGTGTGATCTAAGCTGGTGTGGGAAATCTACGTTGTAACATACGAAACCCCTTTTAACGCTACACTATAACCTTCCATGTCACTCATCCATTAAGGTCTGTGTCGACCCCACGTTACGTTTTTCTGAGATTACGTGTCAGGTAACCTCCCTCAGCATGGTCTCGATGCTTGCTGTTGTGTTTGTGTGTCTGTCAGTGAGCAGTGTGGTGCATGTGTGCGCCCCGGTTGGAGGTGAAGTCCTGCTGCAGTGCGTCTGCCCCGAGCTGCGGCGCCTGCCTCACAAAGTCGGTGTTTTCTGGAGGGACAGAGAGGACCGGACTGTGCTGGACATCATCCTCAGCAGCCCTTATGTTCGCTTCCAGCATCACCTGTTCAGAGGGCGAGTGCAGAGCTTTCCTCACACCTGTAACCAGGGAAACTTCTCCATCCTCCTGAAGCACCTGCAGCTGTCAGACAGCCGCAGCTACACCTGCTTCATCCCACAGCTGAAGCTCAAGGAGACTATCCAGCTCACTGTGTCAGGTTAGCTCCTCCTCCTCTCTGAGCATGTTCACAGCTTTGTTGTCGTGTCCCTCTGAGCTCCTCTGCTCTTTGCTCCTGATGCAGATCACTGCGTGTCTGAAGCTCAGAGGACTCCAGGACCTTCATCTGCAGACTCCAGCTTCACGGCAGGTTACCTTCATCTCACCACCAGCCTCACGCTCCTCATCTTCCTCCTACTGAATCCTTGATAGGAGCGAGGCCTCGAACACAGACTGAGCTGGACTCTTTCTTTATTTAAAGACTAAATACTTTTATGGTGGCCCCTAGAGACAAAGCACACTTTCACTCCACATTAAATGTAATAAATAAATCATATAATTACATTTAATGTGGAGTGAAAGTGAAAGCTTTGTAAATTTTCGCTATCTAGAAAGCGAAAATTTCCGAAGAAATTTTAAGTGTGCCTATGCTACTGCCAGATCAGTTGTCCAAAGACATCAGGATGTATGTATTTGGAGCAAAAAACTAACAGAAAAACTGAAACATATTTAGTAGAAATATGTACACATGAGAAATATCAATATTATTTCTTGGTTTTTCTCTTAAATAAATGGACTGGGGTGTAACAGCGACTTGCTTTGTTATGAAGGCCAAAGTGATGCTCAATGAGAACAGAAGAAGAAGACTCTAAAGACCACTGATCTGTTATTAATCTCTCACAGGTCAGAGTTGTTTCTTACAGGATCCAGCAGATGGCGATAATCCTCCAGAACACCAATTAAAAAAAGCATCTCGTACATGTTTGTTGTGTTTGGTTTTTGATATGATCACATGATGGCACCATGAGGCTGAAAGCTTAAACTTCAGCTCAGTGTGATCTCTGGTGAGATTTCAACTGCGTCACTTTTGTTTTTATAACGTAAAGAAATCAGATGTCTGAAAAGTCACTGAGAAAGATTTTAATGACATCCGTAAGTATTAAATTAAAGAAAAACAATTAACTTAAACTTTTGATTAAGACCTTCTAACACATTTAAATACTTTCACTCCCATTACAGTTAGTACCTGTAAAGTTTGGGTTGTGTTCAAAAGACTTTAAATCATCCTAACGTGTGTTTTAAAGAAAAGCTCTAGCTGAATTTTAGAACTATTTGCTAACAACACAATGAAAGAAGTAAAGGTGAATGATTCATTGTTGAAAACAGAAAAAAATGAATAAAAACAAAAGAGGGAGAGTTTTTTTTCCCCAACATTTTCCACTTTTACAGAACTCAAAAGCCAAATATTATTAGTACTAAGTAATAAACACTGTTTCTTGTTACTACTTTACAACTACATTCTAAAAATAAATATTAGGAAACTGTAAAAATTAAACAAGCTAATAAATAAACCATATAAAATACTGACAGATAAAATCTAAGGTATAAAAGTTGCGAGAACACACAAAGTGAAGTAAATCAGTGACAATGGAAGCAATACAACATTTGGATTAACTGATATGAGCAAAAAATGTCAAAATAGCTTCAAGTGTCTTGTTTTGGTTTGATAACAAAAAAACCCTTAAAATCAGTCAAGTTTTCCCCTCTTATAAATTGGTTCAGCTCTTTGTGCCACCTTTAAAGTTTCACACACATCTGAGGTTTGCATATTTGAGCTCCCATAAAGACCGCTTAAATGTAAAATATGTAGGTAAACATAAAGTCCTACCGGAATTGGCCCAATGAGGGAAAATAAAGGATGTTTCTATTTCTATTCTAAACCAAGTGAAGCTTAACGATTGTTTATAAGGTGCTCAGGCTGCCAGCCTTGAGGATATTTTCACATATTTGTTTTAGAAACAGCAGCAGTGGTGGTAAATATAACAAACGGCATATTTTAGGTGTCAACTGTCATTTTGTTAATAAAAGGTTATTTAAACAAGGCATGAAGACTATCCTTAAACAGAGAAGCACAACAACAAGTCCTCTTTGCCTACTTTAAAGAGCTGAAGAGCACAAGCAGAGGGGCAGAGAGGAGAGAAAGGTGGTGTTTGGAGGTCGTCACTGCTGCACCACGAGTCGTAGGAGGCTCAGGATGTGGAGTCGTTATTTTAACAGCAGGTTTCACTGCAACACAAAAAAACCAATCATCAGTTTAATAAGAACTGAACATAAAGAAACACTAAGTTGTTTGATTTTAAGGAAGGAAGCCTAAATCTGAAAATTATGGGCATTCATATAGGAATCTCTGAAACATTGCTGCTGCTGATGTAAAAAAATAGAAACATTCAGCTACTTTGTTTCTGTACAGCTTGCAGATCACAGCAGATCACCTGCAGTGTGATCTCTGTCTGGTGCTAACACAGTAAAAAAAACACATCCTTTGACCATTAGTTCAGATGTTTCCTGTTTTTTCACTCTGCTTTTAACACTACTGCAGCTCTTTAGCTGAACCTCACACTCAAATACTGATCGACTGATGATCGGATCGATTAGAAACAAACAAAAACAAGCAAGAAAACATCTTTAAGCAGACTGAGTTTGATCACAAACTGAACAACAATCATACAAAACACCCACACCTGCTAAAGGATCATTTGGTTCCACTCATGAAAATTTAATCTGTTAACGTTTGTCCACCTTCCACATTTGCCTGCTGCTATGTCTTCAAATAGGATCTAATGTCTATTTTTTCTACATATGGTTACAAAAGAGCCAGAACAGTTTCTGTGGGATAGTCTTACATATGCTGCTGATTAACCCCTCCACTGTGCATTTAGTGGGAGGGGGAGTGGATTCATAAGGAGGCTTTTTGTGCAGCAGTCAACTCTTTGTGAGCTTGAGGCTTCATCGACACTTACTGTGAACAGTTTCTGCAGTAAATCAGACTTAAAAAGGAAACCTGTCCTGACTGTCTGACCTTCATCCATCCATTTCTACTCACTAATCACTGCAGCTTATCCTTTTCTGCTGCTGCTGCACAAACACTGAGGTGTTCCTAATGAAGTGCTCGTGCTGCCAAACTGACCTGTGACCTTCAGAGTCATCTTGGTCTGATAGTCCACTTTGGGGATGTTGCAATCGTACGGGCCGGCGTTGTCCGCCCTCAGGCCCTTTATGAGGATGGAGAGGTTTCCAGTCTTGTATTGGTCTGGGAAGCTGACCACACGACCTTTAAACTTTGGATCTATTTTATGCTCTTTGCTTTCGATGATGTCCAACACAACTTTGTCATCCT
Organism: Aulonocara stuartgranti; assembly: GCF_965226115.1. Classification (NCBI taxonomy): domain Eukaryota; kingdom Metazoa; phylum Chordata; class Actinopteri; order Cichliformes; family Cichlidae; genus Aulonocara; species Aulonocara stuartgranti. The sequence continues at coordinate 18,831,516 of NC_138958.1, forward strand.
TGTCCCTCCAGAAGGCAGTGACCGGCTCGGACAGCTTTTCAGAGTAGACGCAGGGCAGCAGGACCTCACCACCGATAAAGTCGGTCCTCACAGACTGGCTGCTGGCTGCAGGACGACAGGACAGGTGAGTTACAGGTTACCTGTGCACAGCTTCACCACAGCTCTGTGCTTTAGCTCACTGTGTGCAAAGTGAAGAACTCAGCAAACCCTCTTGAATTTCTCTAAATGTGCAGAGAGGCCAGTTTCACAGGGTTTGTAAACATGAAGACATTCTTGATAAAACAATCTGGAAACCTCAATCTCGCACATTCTGTGCATTGAAAGCAGACAGGTGAGGTGGTTTTGTTAGATTTTGTTCTGGGCAAACCCAAATGGACGAGACCCTGGGGTAGACCCAGAACCTGCTGGGGAGATGATCGCATCTGTCCTGTAAACATCTCGAGATCCACCAGTAAGAACTGGATAGTGTGGCTTTGGAGCAGTATTTATAAAATCTCTCTATCATCATTATCTATGTTACAAAAAAGGACAATAAGGAAAATCCAAAACTTTGGTTAGAGAGATCATAATGAATGATTCTTAAAAATAAAAAAACACTTAAATTCACTCACCAATTCATTTTTAACTCCAAAAATATGTATAAAGCAATAAACAGCCAACTTCCTGATAATATCCTAAAATTGGTTTTTAAAATAGACGGGGGACACAGTTTGATGGAGGCAGTTATATTTAAACCATCCCTGTGTCCACACTACACTACAAACTGTCTCTTAATGTGGAGTAATGACAGGAAGCAATGTGGAACCAAGAAATATGTTTGTCTGTAGCACCAACCGTCTACACTCCTAGTCTATTTCTGATGTAATGTCCTTAACCAGTGTGTCAGACGACCACCCACCAGCATGCACAAGCTCTTTAATCTAATTTACATTTTTAGTGCTAAAATATAATGATTGATGTTAATAATATAGCTTTTAAATGTATCATTTTACAAAAAACGGGGAAAAAATAACTGCAGTAATACACTCTAAGAACTAAAACTGATAATTACTTAAATATTTGGTGCAACACTTTTACACTCAAAAATAATGAGTAAATGCAAAAACAATCACATCTCTTAAATACACCTTATTAATTGAGTAAATCCAACTAAAATGGAATAAGTTGTTATGAACAATTAAAGATGTTACAGTAACATACAAAATTGAGTAAATACACTTGAAAATGTAAGTTAAAACAACAGTAACCAAAAGTTAAAACTACATAAAATATTAATTAGGAAATGCTGAAATGCTTGGCACATTTAACCTACACCATTACAATTATTTGTTTTTAAATAATGGTTCAATTTACTTAATATTTTTAAGTTAACTTAAGCAAAAACGTTAATTACAATTAAGTGTGTGTGTGTGTGTACACACACACACACACACACACACACACACACACACACACACACACACACACACACACACACACAGGAAAAAAGAACCACATCAGTTCAACATTGTTCACAATGATTTATTTTAAACAGCTTTTTTGTGAATCACACATTTAGCAGATTCCTTCTCTGAACACAGTGAGCTGAAATCTGTTCTACATTCAGTGGATAAAACTTGGATAAAATTTCAGTCACAACAGCCTTATATAATAAAATTGCATCCAAATTGGCATGCTTGATAAAAAACTCTGTAAAACTGGCATATTGATGCTAACAACAAGAAAAATGTACCTGCCATACAAAGAATAAAAGTGGCTCAAGTGAACGCAGTGCTTTACCTTTTCAGAAAAGGTCAAATGACAAAAATAAAATTAAGATCCCAAAAAAATATAAATCCTGAAAAAAAAAAAAAGAAGTTTTGCACTGTGACATAGTTTTTGAACATCTTATTTTGAGTCCAAAAAATTGGGAAGATTATAACTAAAGAGTGACCAAAAAACATCCATAATTTAAATAAAAAGGTTTCAAAAAGGATTGCGAAAAAAAAAAAACAAACATACAGAAGATACTCTCTTCTGTATGTTCACCTTAATGTGAATCTGGAAAAGTTAATACACACATACAAACACAGTTTATGGTACAAACATTATTTATGAACAGGAATGTCAACACAATGTAATGTCGCAACTGAACCTTTTGATGAGCATTACATGTCACTTAACAAGTCTAACACTTTAAGAACAGCCCTGTGAAATTTTGTCTACAATGAACAGAGGTCATTTTTCAGTCTTTGAACCTTGACAGAAAGGTTTCCTGGATCCAGCTCCATGAACACTTTTTGAAATGCTTCAAATGTGCATGTGAAATTCTTGGGGTATTTCAGATCCAGAGCATAGCACAGTCCCAAAAGATAGCAACAGGCTTTGCTCAGATTCCCAAGTTTGCCCAGAACAGTAACGCCTTCAATAACAATACCCACATCAGTAGGTTCGCCTGACCTGTCTTGATTCTGCAGCAGGTAAATCTTCATCACCTCCTCAGCCAAAGCCTCTTCAACAAAGACAGCATCAGCACCGTCCTTTAAAAAGAGAAAGAACTGTTTTCAGCTCACATATTTCCAAACATTGAAACAAAAAGTTTCATTTGTATGACATTACCGGTACTCATAATATGTGGACACTGTGCTCCAAAATCTTTGAGCAAATGCTATTCTTTTGTATGCTTTGAAGTGTTTTTTTTTCTTTAGAACAGTATCTTAAAACTTTTCTATGATCTCACAAGCTAAAATAAACTACTAATATTCCTAAAACAGATTTATTGCACCAACCTCAAAGGTTTTGATTAAGGCACTTGGATCCTCTCCCAGATGGTCAATGAGACATCTGATGATGACTTCTCGTTTTTTCTCGATGGAATTTCCACTCTGTAAAACAGGAAGTCTCAACTGAGGCAAAATTTGCACATTTAAAACATGACTTACCATTTCTAGCTTAAACATAACAATTTTTTTCTGTTGTTGACCTGTTTTCACACCCACCATCAAGGTAAGAACACCTGTGGAGCTAAAATATTGAACAGAAACCTAAGAAAAGCCGTTTTTAGTGGAAGGGCCTCTTCAGTGCTGTGTTGGAACGTTTTTGTGGTTAGAAAATGCAATCTTCCTTACCTGAAGCAGAAGGTTTAACTGTGCCCTGTGGCGTTGTCCAGCACCTTCTTTCTTGGCTTGAAACAAGGACAGGAGTTTGGATGAATACAAGTCCAACGATGACATGAACTTTGGTTCAAGGTTCAGGGTCGTGATCCTATGAAACTCTGCACTGACCTGGATGGGAGAGGACAAAAAACCAAGGACAAAAAAATCTGAAGGCCAAAATTCTGATTCAATCAAAAAAAAAAATCTTTAAGTGGAACTACCATTTTTTGCAACCTGGACCTTATTTTCTAACATGCAAAAGATTAATTTACTCATCCAGACATAAATCCATATAAGTGGAGTTGTTCAGTATGCAGACTAAAGCCTTAACATAAAGTATTATCTTCCACTAAGCTTCTAAATTTTATGTTATGAATTGCTTGCACTATTTCCCTGTGAGATTGTATAATCTTGGAGGGAAGAGGCGGAGCCAGGTTGCCCTCTGAACCATCGTCTGCCAGGCAGCGATGCGAGAGGAACACACTGCTGAAGTGGCGCACATATTCAGAATCGCGTCAGCGGCTTTACAGAGAAAGCCTTTCAGCTCCTCTGGCAGCTCTGCTTCCTCCACCTTCCTGGAGATGACAAACGCTAGCAAGGCAGTGTTGTTAGTCACTGCAGCTGACTGAACAGTGCATTGATGTGCGCGATCAGTGAACCTTGCTATCAGCTGGTCAAGTTTGGCGGGATGGGCCGGTCGCTGTCCAACGACCTTGGTCATTTTGGTGCCGAAAACTGAAGCGAGGCTCGGCTCTAGAGGGGGAACAGGCGGAAAACTCCAGTCTGTGAAGCCCTCTGTGAAGCCCTAGGTAGAGACCGGCGCTCTAATCTTCGCTGGCTCTGCTGCTGCCTCAGAGAGGTAGGTCATCACCGCCGGGAACTGAGGCCAGATGGGATCTGGGCAACGGAGCCATACCTTCCCTCCAGATCATCCGATGGGGGTGGAGCAGGCTGAGGGACGGGAAGTTCCTTCTCACCAGCTGCCTCCTGGATGATGCCAGGCAGATCCAGGAGCAGCGCACCAACAACTGGGAGCGGCGTCCTCGCCGACATGTGAAGGCCAGGGGTGGATGAGCGTCCGCTCATCCGCCTCCCTTCTGTCGCCAGGCTGCCCAGCTCGGAGGCAGTGGAGCTGCCACCACTGCTGTTTTCCTCACGGTGGGTGGAATCATCCAATTCCGGCCCACTATCGAAGAACTCGATGGCTTCTTCCAGCGAGTACCTCTCTCTTAGCGGGAACGCCTCCTCAGCATCAGCCTTGAAAAAGGCTGACCTCCGCTGCTTTTCCTCTGGCGGGAGGAGCTAACAGGAACAGCAATAGGATTAAGGTGTGAGGGCGAGGTCCGCATGGTGAGGACCGAGGCAGCCCACGCAGACGGCATGTCGGTCATACGATATGATGTAGCCGGTCTGGCAGGATGGACACAGACGGATGGTCTCGCTGGACATCTTCTGGCTGGGTGAAGAAAAACGGTAGAGCCGATTTCCTGGTCTCACCGTAACTTATACTAGACCAGGGTGAGGCCCACACAGCAGGTGGGCGTGGACTAAAATACTTCAGTGCTGCGCGCACAAGGGGAATACCCACTTAAAGGGCTGCGCCTATACTCATAGAATCTGGGGTTACAATACGTAACCAACGTTTCATAAAAATATTAAATTACTCTTCACTCTTTACTCTTCAGTAAAATCTAGTCTGTCGTTATGTGCTCCAGAGTTAGATAAGTGAGACAAAGGCACTTTGCAATCAGCCCAGTCATTCTTCAGTCAGGTTACATTAGCTTAGCCTAAAACAAGTTAAGTGAACGGAAATTACTAGCATTCATTGTTCCCTAGGCTTGGGAATGGTTTTGATTAGAACCATTCTGGTTTTGATTCAGATTCCTCATTCCTCATTCAGTTAAAAGAGCAAGGACAATTCAAATGAAGACAGGGTATGGAATAGCCATGACCAAATGTACCATGTTTCACTCGATAATGTTTGAGTAGTGACACTTTTGATGACTCCTCATGTTTGCAAAGTTTACACTGCCATCTCATCACCTGTGACCTAAAAAATTGTGAGAAAATATGTCTCACAGTATGAAGATGACAGAATGGTGTATAACCATATTTACACAGTTTTTGTATGATTAACTGATTGAATAACCAATACTCACTACCAATTCAGGTGGAGGATACAACTTACAAATAAGTCAACATGGAACAAAGTACAATACTTAACCACATTGAAATAATCTGAATCACATCACCACGCTGTATAAATAAAAAGATAGTATGGTGACACTAGATGACAGACCATGAACACATCAATATATTTACCGAACTGAAAAATTTTTGGCATTTGTATGACCCACCACAAAACCAGTATAAATATTTAGGTGGTATCACCATCCACTACTCAGCTTGTATAAAACAATATCATATCATTCCAAAATTTAACACATCAAGTCCTCTGAGTAAAATTACCTGCTTTACTTTGTAGTTGATGCAGATTTTTTTTCTCCTGGTGGTGAAGATGGTGCTGAAAAAATACAAATCAAAACTTTATCATTACAAAACATGTCACTGAGTAATCTGCCATAACATCAATCTCTTATAAGAAATTTTAGCTTGGATTGAAATAAACATTTATTTATGTAAATTGGGAGTAACTATACTGGAAATAATGGTACTTTTGGCTTGACCCAAAGGACCAAAGCTTTTTTTTTTTTCATTATTTTCTGGGATCTGAAAGGAAGTAGGGCCCCGAGTCTAAATTTACTTAAGGCCCCACAGTACTTTGGACCGGCCCTGGATGAGGTAATCTGCTGACCCGGGCGGTCCTCTCAGCGTTCTCTCAAAAACTGGCCCTGTTTGGGACAAAGCTGAAAACAGCGTCTTATATGCTCTGAAAGACCCCACATAGAACAAGAAAGCTAAGCAGCATGGTTGCTGCTATGAACTGTTCCACGGGCAGGTCTTCTTAGTTACCAAAGCCATTGATGACGTCTGTTCATCTCCTGAACAACCTGACAGAGTGAGTCAGGCCGCGTGACTACCGCAGCTCCCGCACCGCGACTCAACAGGGCCATTTTCTAGAAATGTCTGAGCACACCTGCTTTCACGTGGTTCCTAAAATGCCCCCGATTAAACGGTCAGGTCGCTGGTACCGGGACATTCCGGTCAAATTACCCGGAACGCAGATAGCGACTCAGAACGTAAAAGGATAAAAGGGTGCGGTTTCCCGCCGCCTTTACTGGAAGACGGGTTGAAAACTTAAATTAACGTGCACAAACACGCTGCGAAAAGTGAGCCACCATGACAAACGCTTTCTTCAGAACATGTTATAAAAGAACGGTGTGGATAAAGACAGCTAATGTAAGAATTGGTCACTTACCTGAAAACGTTACCAAGTCTGCAGTGGATGTGTGTCTGTCTCGTTCAACGTGCAGAAAATCTCCCATGAGGCCATGCTCCTCGCGCGCGGTACATGCCAAAGGTCATTAGTCTTACTCAAAGTTTTAAGTTAGTATTGGGGGACAAAATTATATTGATTTTGAACCATTAATAATTAAAGTTAAAGACAATGATAAATATGAATACCAGTGTCTCAGTTATTTTGAGTACTTTCTATGAGATATATTGAGTAGATTTAAATAATGCACCCTGTGTTTCAAATACAGAATTTTTTTCTTTTAAATAAACTTGAACAAAAGAGCTCAGTTCAACTCAAAAACTGGTGTTGAAAATTTAAGCATTCTTTTCAGTATTTTCAACTCAAGATAACACTTTTGTGATTTTCAAAGATTTAATCAAGGTCATCTAACTTAGAATTATAATGATATTTACTAAGCCCCTGAATAATTTTTTAGGGTGTATTATTTGATGCCACTGAGGGTTGAAATGCACACAGGAGGCATCAAGGGAGCCGGTGTTCCCTACAGCTTCACTAACTGACTTGTCTATATGTTTATGGGATTTATGTTCATGTTGATTACAAAGATCTGCAGAAAGGCTCCAGTTATTCTTCACTCTGTACATTGCTGTACATGCCTTGTATACTTTCTTCAGCTGAACTGTGTACATTCAGGAAATATAACTATAACTACTGAATCATGCAGACCGCTCAAACAGTAACAACATTATCATCACTGAAATGGATACAAACTGAACCATTTCAGACCTCCAATCACAGCCACTCCAAACCCAGTGGCTGTGATTGGAGGTCTGAGCTCCACACTGAGATCCACACCTGGGATCAAGTCTCAGATACAAGTCTCAGTAGTGGGAACTGAAAACAGGTCTGAGTAGGATAAATACAACAAAAGATCCTGCCTTCAAAAGTCCACCTTAAAAGCTCACAGACTCACTGAAATCTTTATTCTGTCCTCTAAAAAACTCAGAGCAGGACTTATCTCATCTCACAGCTGTCAGAGTCTCTGAGCTGGATGGACTCTGAGGTCCTCGTTTCTCCCCAATGAATCACAGTAAACAAATTTTAAAGCTTAGACTCACCCGAGCTGCACAGCAGACACAGCAACACCACCGAGCTGCAGAGAATCGACCACTGAGAGACGCACATGAAGGTGATTACGTCCTGCTGCTGATGTCAGATGCAAATTTAACTGCCAAAGGTATGAAAACACCCCCCTTCATTGTTTATGTACTCTGACAACCTTGGAGTCAGAATGGAACTATGTGGAACAGTAGAAGCTTCATCACTGATGAGGAAATTTTCCTTTTCCTTGTTCTTTCTGTCACAGCCGTCTATGATAGACTGAAGTAACACCCGAGTGCTCCGTGCTGGTGGTCGGAGTGAAAAACCAGTGGAAAGGAAGCAGAGATGTGATTGACTCAGAGACGGTGGTGTGATTTTTTTTTCTTTCCATGTTTTTTGTCAGGCGTGTTTGTGTGCAGGAAACCTTTAAACATGTCTGAGGCTTGCTGTGAATTTACGTCACTGTTTATATTGTTTTGTTTACCTGTGCTATTCTTCATAATGACATCATCAGACAGTTTATTATCTTGTAAATTTCCTATGACTTGTACAGTTTAGGCAACATTGTGCTACTGTATAGTTACATTGTATGTGTCATTTAATCCACAGTTTTTGGACTTTTGTTTATTTAAATATTCTGCTTGATTGTTTGTCTGTCTAACATCCACAGTTTTCAAGATATCGTATTGAAATATTGTGTGCTTATAGATACCAATAACAGCTTCAGCTGAGCTAATTCTGGTGAAAATCGGGTCAAAGTCACAGCAAATGTGAAAGTCAGTAAAACCCCTTTATCCACATTTTTTTTTTATAGATTGCCTTAAAACGTAACAACAATACACTAGGCTTGGGGAACATTACCGGTAATAATCGTTTCACCCTGACCTGTATTGTTAGCGCCTAAGGTCAAAGTTCACCTTGAAAGGAATTTTCAAGAAAACATATTTAGTATAATATTAACAGGCATGGAAACAGCTGTACAACACACTTTTTATTTTTTCAATTTGACAACATCACAGTGACACCTTAACAGACTGATGTCATCATGTTGCCATAAAAAGATCATCAACGTTTTATTAAAACCCTTGTCCTTTTACCAGGTTGTGCTCTGTGACTTCTCTTGCTTTTTTTCTTGAGTTCTTGCTGGTTTAGTGTTTGAGTCTTCCCTCAGTATTGCATTCATGTGTCCGTGTTTCCTCCTTTATCTCACTTCCTGTCTTATTTTTACAGTTAGTTGCTTTGCTATTAGTTTTGCTTCCCTCGTGTTGTCCTCTGTGATTTAGGTAAGCTGTGTCTTGTTTCCCTGTTTGCCCTTCTATGTGTATAAATTGTGGTTAACTTCCACGAGTCTTTTGTCTGTTCTGCTTGCCCCACTGTGTTTTCAGGCTTTGTTTCAGTTTCAGTACTTACTTACAGACTTAAGGATGGCTGTCTTTACTTTCTCCAGATTCTCAGTCTTTTCTTCACTTTGCAGAAGAGTGACAGTGGAAGACATTTTTTGATCTTTGCAACCAGAACAAAATGAAAGCTGGAAAAAAATTCTATTTTTTACAGTTCACACAAAAAGTAATCTATAAGTTTTTTTCATTGTCATGTGACTCAGCAAACAGCAGAGATCTACAAGGGAAATGCATAGCATGGAAACAGAAGCAAGCCGAAAATACTGTGTATAGATGAATAAAGACAGAATGAGAGATCATCACACTCCTCAAATGCACTTTAAACACTGACAAACTATGAGCTGTGCTTGACATTTACAGCAGAAAACAGGAATTTAAAACATATTAAAATGAAACAGACTAAACCATAAATAACAACAGTATTTGGTCATCAACAAAACGGGTTCCTTCAGGCATTAAATAGCATGTTAGATGGTGTAGTACCTTTATATTTTTGTAAAATAAATAATTCCAGAAGTTCAGACAGCAGCAGAGTTATGCAGGACTGGCCGTCATTATACAAAAACGAATGAACTAAAGTGTGTGAAGACATCTTCAATCTGAACAGAGCTGTGAGGACAAATACAGCTTTTCCCTCAAGCATCAACTCTGTGCACACACTTAAATCACAGATCACAGTGACTCCACTGCAACACACACAGTCAGGAGGATATTTTGCTGAGGAGACATTTCTATAAAGGTTTCAACAGGAAAGCAGAATAATAAGAACCACAGAGGAGTCGTTGCATTGACAGCTCCTGCAACATAAACAGGATCCGGATCAGTCAGGTTAATATGAGTGACTCTTAAAGATTCTGCTGTGCATGACATGAGGCACAGCTGTGTGAGGGAGCTACAAACCTGACACGATGAGGTGAACTAAGCCCACCATTGAGATGAAGCAGTCGTAGGAGCCACTCTCTGACAGCTGGATGTTCTTCAGAATTATGGAGAAGTTTCCCTCTTTGTACTGATCAGGAAAACTCAGTATTCGACCTGTGAACATCTGGTCCTGATACTCAGCAGATAGCATGCCATCGATGACGTAAAACACAGGTTTGTCCTGTTTGTACCAGAAGAGAGGAGGAAGTTATTGGTGTAGACGCACGTCAGCAGGACATTTTCTCCCACCAAACCATGGACCGAACCACTCACTGTGACATATCAAACACAATAGTTGTACATACACTGACTTCACAGGCAGTCCAGCAGTGATGTAGGTGAGCTGCCTATCAAGAAAGACTAAACTGTGAAGTCAGAAGTAAGAGGAGGGTTACAAACCAGGACCTCACCTAGATCTGATCTTGAGTCTAAGAAGCAGGTGCAGTTCACTAAAACAACACTGTAGAGAAAAACAAATGTACAATATAAATCATCTGATAGGAAGGTCAAGCAATCATGCTTTCAACTGTAGCAAAAAGAACGTCCACAGAGCTCACAGTTTGAGTATAAGTGTAACAGTGTCACAGTTTGCGGGGCAAGCCATGTGTAAATTAAACAAATAAATAGTAGTGAATAAAATATTTTGATTCGCAAATCTCATTAACTCTTATTTTAATCACAATAGAATCCAGAAAATATATCAAAGGTTTAAACTGAGAAAATGAGCTTTAGTGCAGAGAAGCAGCGTTTCTGGATAATGTTCACATACAGCTTCTTCTCTCCACGATGATGAGTTTTAATGCTTTTGTGGAAGACCAGGGTAAGCTGTGTTCACAGACAGTGATTTCTGAAAGCGTTCCAATACTGATTTCTAACCATGTCATTTGGACAGAGTTTTCTTCAGATTCTCTGAATCTTTTGGCGATATTATGTACTGTGATAATAAATTTATACAAAATCCAATTTTTTCTATTAAATTTGATCCATGTAATTTTACATTCAGAAATCTTACGATATTGTTCCACAATTTGTAGATGCAGTTTGTTGCAGATTAGTGAACGCCTGCAGAAGATGCTCGTTTATATACCCAATCACTACCTCCCAGATACTGTCACTTAAGACTAGAAAAAACACAGTAACTAGAGAAATACAGTAAGTAAGATAATGCTTTGGCTCCTTGCTGTAATTAATAATTAACACTATAAAAACAGTGACTCTTAGCTGTAATTGTGTCTGACAGTGGGTAATAAAGCAAATTCACTCTGGAATGAATTGTTATTGATAGTAATTGGCACATCATTGAATTTAATTTCATGGAAACTGACTTTCACCATAAAACAGACACAATGCAGAGCAGTCCCAAAAGATGGCACAATAACATCATAATCTTTTGTCACATTTATGTTTTCAAGGATAATATACAATAGAGCGTTGCAAGAAAATGCCACACCCATCCAATACCAGGCTAGTGGAAAATTACAGGACTGGAAACCAGACCCAGTGCCAAATAAGGGAAAGACAAGTATATCACGGCTCCTCCGCAACATTTTAACTAATAATATTAATATTCGTGATGTGTTTTTACTGCTTCGGTGTTGTACCCTTTCTCTGTCTGGACCACTGGACAGAGAAGTCCATGGTCCCGTGCAAAACTTGAAACTTCAATCTTTTAATAATTTTTGAAAACGTATACTTTGAGTTTGCTCATCTTGTCTCACAAAAGAAAAGCTTTTTGTTACCAAAAGCTCTCAATAGAAATTCTTGTGAGTTATGATTCTTTTCCCCACACTGAGCCATTACAGCCAGTTTCAGGGTTCACCCACTTGCTGAATCAACTTTAACCCCTGACTGTACACATTTTCCTGTTTAGAGGCAAACTCACCCTCTACAATGTAGCAACAGGAAATAGAAATCTATTTTTAATTTCCTTCTTTTTCTTTATATTCAAGCTGAATTCAATTAAAATAAACAAATTAGACTTAAGTTTGTATTCCCATCTTCAAATGTTATTTTATTATTATGTTAATACAGCACAAGCTTTGTACAAAATAGAAACGTCCTCCAAAGAGATACTTTTTACTTTCTTACTTTGAGTACATTTCAGAGCCTGCAATTTTTTTACTTTTACTTGAGTAAAATCAGTCCATCAGCTTTTACTGGAGTATTTTTTAACAGTACTATCTGCACTTCTATAGATTAACTAGGTACACAATGTCTGTACTTTTGCCAATTCTGCATTTTATTCAAAGCAGCTTTATCTATAAGTTGTTTCAGAATTTTTAAAAATGCTCCTCAAGGGTTCGGGTTAATGGGTTAAAAGAGCTCAAATAGGTAAAAACTAAGAAACAGCGAGTAAGTGGCGGTCAATGTTGAGTACAATAGCTAATGCTTCTGTCAGCTAAGGGCTTTTTATTTTTTATTTTTGATGAATCTTTTCATTATTTTCTCACCTAACTCTCACAATCATTCTCATTCATCCATTCACAAACTCCAAACTTGTTAGTGCCTGTCATGCTTTTTTCTCTTTTTTTCTCTGCTTTGCTGGTGACTGTGACTATCCAAGTAAAACTTGAATACAGTTAATCTAAAATACACTTAGAAAGCATAGACATCTTACCAAGTTCACTGTCTTCCAGCACTCTCAGTAATGCCTCGCATAAAAAGAAAGATGGAATGGACTCAGTGCTGTTATCTCTAACAAGGAAGAGACCAATAGGATCATGGGGAAATAAAATGAACCATAAAATGTAAATGAAATGAAGAGGGACAGCCTACTATTCATGCTATAGCCATCACCTGGTGTTACAGCCGAACTGAGTGAACTGGTGAAATGAAATAAAGAACACCATTGTTGTTGTTTTTTGTAATTTTAGTTTCGTACATACTGCAGGTGTCTGGAAGTTTTGGTTGCCCTACCTAAGCATCTACCTAGCTAAAGCTAAGCAAACATAAAGGAAGTAACTTTTTTCAAGTAGCAGATAATTTGTAAAAGCAACGTTTCTATCAGTTCAAAAAAAAAAACATCAGTGAACACACAAACTGTGTGTGTGCAGTTTGTCATATGTCAGATATTGGGTGTGTGCATGTGACATCATGTTTTTTCATATTGTTACACATGCAGCTAAACAAACTGAGGTGAACTAACTATGTTATTTAAAACTTGCATGGAAATCCTCTGCAAGTTAGTGCAGGATAAACAGGTTAGTTTGTTAGTTAGTTTGCTGCAAAATCAGCCTCTACAATAAAGACAACAGAAAATAGATATATATTTTATTTTCCTTCTTTTTCTTCACATTCAAGCTGATTATAATCAGAATTAGAAGTATTAAAAAAAATATACTAAAGTTTGTATTCCCATCTACTGATATTATTGTATCATTATGTTAACATAGCACAAGGTTCAGTTAGCTTTGCACAAAAATAGATGCTCACTCAAAAGCAGAATTTGTCAGCCATGATCATATGACATTAAAGTATCCAGATTACAAATGCAATGTCGATGACTTTTGGGGTGACTGTGGGTTTGTGCTCCACCCCACGGCTGTATGTTTCCCGATTTATGAAATCCTGGAAACACCCCTGCTTATACCTTCTTTTTTCTCCAATTTCCCTTTATCTTTTTGTGTTTTAATAATTGAATATGTTCATTTTGTGTGATAAATATTTTGTGTGTGTGCATGCTTTCAGAGATATTGGGTTTCTGTTCACAGTCACTGCACTGATTGAAGGCAGAATAAATAACATGAAAACTTTCAACCTGGCAGCTGTGTAAGGTGAGCGATTCTCTAAAAGATACACGCAGACATCATCAAACTGGGGCTCTTGTAGAGATGTTACCCCAGAATTGATAGTTTCTCTTCATATCTTCATTTTTGCTCCATGGATAGATGATCCAATTTGTCTTGGCCTGAGGCAGGTGAACAAAAACAAAACTTTTGTCCAGCAGTACGACTGACTGTCCACTACTGGGAGTCTGATGTTTTGCTCACCAGGGTAGCAAGTCGGTCACGTGACTGTATACTGTATGATGAGATAAGTTCATATTGCTTGAATGTGTTGTTACAGTAAACAAGAGCAGAATAAATGAAAACAAACTCAACAAAAACCTCTCAGCTTTGAAATGAAAATACACCAGAATGTATCAAAAATGAATCAGATGTGCAAATATCACATTATTATGAACAAGAGCAGCTTAAAGAACCCCCAGAAAACCCCGAAAGACATTTCAAAGAAATACATTTAAACTTCTTGAACATCACATTGTAATACCATGGCCCTTGTAACCCACTGTTTATTTCTGGCCACTAGCTCCCACAAGATTTGGGTTGGGTCCTGTAGGATGCCAGATGCCAATGCTGGGCTCTACCACAGAACTCCAGGTGTGTTTAACTCCTACTTCATATGCAAATTTCAGAGGTGAAATGAAACCCTGCCCTCCTACGTACACACTGGCAGTCTCAAAAAAATGATTAACGATTTTTTTTGCACTAGCAGCAGTAGTGAATGACAGTACTGACCAGTCTGTGTTGGAAACCGTGCTTCATTAAGAGTTAATGAGAAAGATCAGAAATGTGAGGTTTGTAGTGAGATGCAGGTGGCCCGGCATTGACTTGATGTCTCCAGATGAAGGTCCAGAAAAATTCGTCTCAGGTTTGGAGACACATTTATCTGCAATAAGATAAACCACATGAGGCAGTAGCTTTGATATCACTTCTTTTTCTTGCATCCTATACATCTTCTAATGATATAATGTGGCATAGGATTCAGAATGAAAAGAAACTTCTGAATTATTAATCCAAGCAGTTTTTCACACTGGGAAGATGCTTCTTTATTGACTGTAAGAACCAGAAGAGTTTTGAGTGCTATAAGATTATATGCTGTTTGTGGGGAGTGTGATCGGTAGGAGTTCTAATTTAACTGTATTGTTTGAGCACATTAACTAAACCACATGCCATAGATGGGAAAATGTTGCTTACATCGCTTCACTGAAATTGGATATTCTCCAACTATAAGATCTCTGACGGTTGTTTGACATCATTTATTATGCCTGCCTGGATGTTTTGTTTGACCACAGTGATACGAGCACACTGAGCTGTGGGAGGAGTCTGAGTGCGACCAACCTGACACAGTGACCTCGATGACCTTGAAGTCCATCTGTGGGATGATGCACTTATAGAAATTGCTGTCTGATATCTGGATGCTCTTCAGGAGGACAGAGACGTTTCCCTCTATGTACAGATGAGGAAAGCTCTGAACCTGCCCTCTAAAAGTCTGATGTTGAAAGCAAACATCTGTGTTGCCATCAGTGATGTCCAACAGGATTCTGCCTTCTCTGTCCTCCCAAAGAACCTCAAACCTCTGAGATAAACGCTGCAGCTCGGAGCAGATGCAGGGCAGCAGGACGTCATGTCCAGCCGGAGTGCAGACATCCAGAATGCTCACTGACAGATACACAATGTGTGTAACAGGAATAGGACGATATATAAAAGCATGGCTCAGTGTGAGCTACACATGAGATAATGTTTAGCAAAGCCCCTCACAGATCCCAGTCTGATCTCTCTGTTCTGAAAACATCAAACACACTGATCACTGCAGACGTCTGCGGGGGATTTAAACCCTTCCAGTGATTGAGAACGAAAAGGAACACAGAGGAAGACTCACCTTTGTCAAAGCTGATGATGAAGATGGTGAAGAGGACAGCGGGGCTGTAAAGCAAAGATATAATGTGTCAACACACGACTGCAAATATATCTCAGTGAGAGCAGGTGAACTACAGGCCTCTCCCCAGTCTCTGAATACTGCAGTTTGGCTGAACAGGGCACAGATACAGGCCACTTTAAACTCTCAGCAGACCACAGGTGAGGCAGCGTTTTAGCTGCAGACATTAAATTGGATATGTTTGAAAAGACCCGAGGAACTCACAGACAGCGCATACAAATAGAGAACAGGCTCTGGTGATTCTGCAACTTTGCAGTCACTGTGTTTTCCATGCTCCCCTCCGACTGCAGCTAGCTACAAAGTGATCAATCCTAGCTATTTTGTCAGCCTTCCTGGTGCTGCCCACTGAACTCACTGCATTTCCTGTGCAGCAGAGCCGCAGACCACACCCTGCAGCACACCCAAGGATTTGTGTGGCAGTTTCACTTTTTTTGCCATGAACGAACACAAATTATATTCTGACATCTTGAGATTACAACTAATTCAAAACTCTGCCATTCATTTGTCCCATTGGAGCTTAGTAAGGCATCATATGCCCCGTCGGATACTAATATCACACAAAGTTGCTTGACTGGGCAAAAATGGGCAACTCTTATAACCTGGTAGGAAACACAAAGAATAATAAATTTCAAGTGTTGAGTTTACAACAAAAGCCTCAATTGTGTCATTTATTACAGTAAATCACAACGAAAGAGCATTTTAAAAAAGGCATTTTAATAAGTTTCAACCAGAAGTGGCTGTGATGGAGCCAAGTGGTACAACTGGATGCATATAATTATTATATTTCTACATATACAATTATAGTATTGATATATTTAAGCAGCTGAAGTTGGAGCAAAAAGTAAAAAAAAATAAAAGCATGTGAACTAGACAGAAATGGCCATCATAGAGGGTTAAATCATATTTGATCAGAGACTGAAGCTTTGAGCAACACCTAGTGGCCGTATGACACCGCCGCTCCAATACAAGCTTCGTAATTAAAGGTCCATCGTCCATGAACCACTTTTTTAAATCGTCTTCAGTGCAGAAAAATGCATGTGACCAAGGGCGTCACATGATTGGATCAACACTATCAAATGGTCCAAACCATTTGATAGTGTTACGTAACGTGTGAGATGCGTGTGAACGTGTTTTTGAAAGCAGGAGAAAAGAAACTAAAAACTGTTTCCACAGGCACGCCTTCTTCCAACCACTGCTTTACACAAGTTTATAGATCCATCTTTGCAAAACTGTATTTATATCATTTGCATAAGCCCAAGTTACAGCCAGCACTTTGTTACAGACACATTCTTCTGCTGTCTCCTATTTCACCACTAGATGTCGCTGAAACTGAGCTTTGAATGAATGAAGTGGTTCAATACTGGTGCATTTCTTCATTTGGGCATCACAAGTTACACCCAAAGCCATCAAGCTGCTGTTGAACTCCAAGTTTAAGGAACACGTATCCCCAACAATATGTCACTGCTGCACCACTAACTTATCCAAAGAGTGTCCATCAGTCTTGAACAAGCTCTGCTTCTGCCCTGTGCTCTGCTACTTGCACTATAGTCTCCAGCACATCAGTCCATCCACACAGAGCCACAGCCCTGAGCTTCGAATGTGGTGGAGGAAACCACGCAGAGAGCTGGCTCCAGGCTGGAAGACTGTGCTGAAACTAAAAGAGTGCTTGTGATCAAAATAAAGCCTTTTAGCACGCCAAGTGTACGCTGTGTGCATCCAGTCTCTTCACAGTGACAAAAGCATCATTTGCTGCTGGCTGACTGTCTACAGTCATAGACACAGTGACCTCAGTCCCTCCCCTCTGTACAATCTCCTTGTTTTTGTGTTCCACTTAAAATGTGTAAACATTAACGCAAGCGGGCTTCAACTATTTCAGAGCTGCTGCTGTGATTTCAGTCAAATCGAATCTTTTGATGTTTGGTTTTAGTCTTTTTCATTATTAGTGCATTTATAGCAAATGCCAGAACCCAGACTTAAGAAGCAGCATCAAGCTTGTGATAACAAATGTTTACCTAATTATAAAAAAACCAAGAGACCAAAGGTGTAATAACAGCTGTGTATTGTCTTTTATATCTGTAGAAAGTATTTAAACCCAGGGCTTTTCCGGTTCAGGAGAGACTGCTGGTCGTTTGTTCTGCGATGGCTGCTCTCGCCAAGCTTGGTTATGTTTTTTTTTTTTTTATTAAAGGATAATAGCTACTACTCACCGTTTGTCTGCAAACTTTATTAAATGAAAACTTCCACAACACTATAAAACAGCAGGGCTGGAATGCATTGTGCAGACATAATTTTTGCAGTCCGACTTCTGCATATTGTAGCGTCAACATGGAAGACATCCGCATCACATTGTTAAGGAGAGACGAGTGTAAGAGGAAGTGTATCAGAGCATCAGTCAGCTGCTTCAGGTCCAGCAGGAGGCGAGGAATCAGAGAAAAACTCAGAATTTGTTGCAGAAGACCTGGCAGTGAGCAGGTGAGGTTCACAGAGTCTATTGCCATGGTAACTGACTCAGAGTTAAGTAAATTCTCATTCTGGAACAGAAAACCTCAGTGTCCCTGATCTCAGGATTAACAAAGTTGTTAACTACACCTGCTTCCAGCCCAGATTAACAGATTAACTGATTGGTTGACAAGCATCTTTTTTTGTTGTTTTTCAAAGAAAGATAACTCCATCTCCACCTTCACAATGTAATTTCTAATAGTTAAAATCATCCTGGTCACAAAAGATAAATTCAAACAAAAGAGGATCCAGTTATGTTCTCTGAGGGACACCTTGAGAAAAGTTTCTTACTACATGTTCCACTTTAACAGTACAGAAAAGCCAAATATTATTTGTTCTAACTACCAAACAGTGCTCCTTAGTGTCTTGATGCATGCTCAATCGTTTATACTGCACTAAACTGCCCAGTATTTTTGTGCAACATTTGAATAACACAAAGTTAGTCTATTTAGTTTGGTTTTCAGGATGTTTCACAATAAAAAAAAAACATAATTTATTAAAACACACCAAATCCAATATGTGATTACAAATTATTACATCAGACATTTAAATGTACAGTCTTTACCTTTAAATCTAACCTCTCTTCTTTCTCTCCTGTCCTCTTTCTTATCTTATCTTATCTTATCTTTTTCCATCTCTGAGTGAAGTTAGCGCATTCTTTTTTCGCCCTGTGAAATACAGCAGCTGGACCTTTAGCTAACGACACACTGTGAGACAAATTGAAATCAAACAATTTGTGTGTTTGCTGATGTTTGTTAATCTGATAGAAACACTGTAGAAATTTTGAATCGTGGAGAAACGTTACTCCCTTTATGATTATTCCTATTCTGTAGCATTAGCTAGATGCTGAGTACAACTTTGGGACACCTGCACTGTTTCCGGCCCACTTTAACCCCCGAGTATACAGCTATTGATGATACTGTTGAAAGAAAAGTAAGGAGTCTGTTTTAAAAATGTGAGGAGTAGAAAATACAAATATTTGTTTAAAAATGTAGGAAGTAAAAGTCAGAAGTTAGAAAAATAAATATTCCTGTAAAGTACAGATACCTAAAAACTCTACCTAAGTACAGTAACAAAGTAATTACGTCCCACCTCTGGTTGCTGGTACTGCTGTTCACGCACCGACAGCTAACGTGTTTGTTACTTTGACACATTTGCTGCATCTATTTTTAGTTTTTTTTTTTTATTGTTTTCTCTCAGCTTCTCATCTCCACTTTTAGTCACTTCTTCCACACTACATTTTTCTAGCTGAGTGAGCGCACAGCAAAGTTAGGGAAGGGACATTACATTAAAAGATGTGACTGAAAATGAACAAATGGGCTGTTGTCCATCCTTGTATTGTGGGTGCATAGCAGCACTTCAAGCCGGCCCGTTGGCCCACTGGGAAATGCCAGATTACCAGTCCAGCCCTGGCATTAACTTTAAAGAGCAGAAAAGCACAAACAGAGGAGCAGAGAGGAGAACCAGGTGGTGGCTGAAGGAGGTTACTGTTGCACCATGTGATGTGGGTTTCTCTGCAACACAAAATACAAAACATAATTTTAATAAGAGTTGACAGTATGAAAAAAACAAACCAAAAAAACATAAATTATTATTTTTTCTTTCAAGGAAGAAAACCTGAACTTGTGATCCTCATTTAGACTGAAACCAGCTACAAGAAGCACATCCTCTTAGTGGTACAGTAAATTAACCATGCATTCTAGTGAGTCAGTAAGCTCTCGATGATCTGTTTCCTGTTTGATCCAATTGGTTTTTAACATTACTGCTGCTTCTAGAAATAAACCTGACACTGAAATACAGGAATATAATTTGTGAGTTGATCAGAAACAAGCAATAGATCATCTTTAAACACAAGGACCAATTATACAAAACACCCACAAGAAGTTCTGTCTGCTGTCTGCTGTTCTGTCATCTGATGCCACAGGTGTAAGCAGTCGTTCCGGTGTAGCACATTTAATCTATTGATGTTTGTCTGTATTCCACCTTCCTAATAAGGTGCTCGTGCTGCTGAACTGACCTGTGACATTCAGAGTCATCTTGGCCTGATAGTCCACTTTGGGGATGTCGCACTCGTATGGGCCGGCATCGTCCATCCTCAGATCCTTTATGAGGATGGAAAGGTTTCCGTTCTTGTAATAGTCTGGGAAGCTGAACACTCGACCTGTGAACTTTGCATCTATTTTATCCTGTCTGCTGTTGATGATGTCCAATACAACTTTGTCATCCTTGTCCCTCCAGAAGGCAGTGACCGGCTCGGACAGCTGGTTAGAGCAGATGCAAGGCAGGAGGACCTCATCCCCGATGAAGCCAGTCCTCACAGACTGGCTGCTGCCTGCAGGACAACAGGACAGGTGAGTAACAGGTTACCTGTGCACAGCTCCACCACAGCTCTTTGGTTTAGCACATTTGGTGACCTCAGTAACACAGCAGAATCAACACTTACTGGATGCTCTTCTGCTGGAGGACAAAGTAAAAAACTCAGCAAAAACTCGTGAATTTCTCCAAACATAGAGAGGCCTGTCACTTTTTACTATCATTAAAATCCTCCACATAATGATGAAAAGACTTGAGCTCCAATCCTGGATGCTGGCTTTTCCATTGCTGCTGCACTGCCTAATGAATACTCAGTGCTGTGATGAATCTGAATGGCTGTGAGTGAGTGACCTAAAAACATCAACACCTCATTGCAAAAGTCATTCACTCAAACAGAAGCAGTTCTTTACTGCTATCCCTGCTCAGCTCTAAATCTTTGTTGTTGGACTTTAAACGGCCTCAAAGACTGCAGACTACGAACACATTTTTCAAACTTGAATCGAAGTCCTTCAAAGTTCCTCCTACGCCTTGATTTTCAGACTTGACTTCATTGTAACTGAAATCTATACAGATTCTTTCATTATATTTTTATTATAAACTGAATTATTTGTAAACAGTATAGATGAGGTACACTACATTCCCCAAAGTATTCAATTGTCTGCCTTGACATATGAAGTTGAGTGACAGCCCATTCCTAATCCATTTAACATTCTGTCATTGTCCTGGATCTGAGCGACCCAGGGTCCCTGAGCAGTTATGGACATGTGTATTTTTGGTGCTGCTGTCCCTCGTCTTCCTGGTTTGTGTCTGTGTGTGCGTGTCTGTGTGTACTGAGCACTGGTCTACAGGAGTCTTCAGGCCTGGTGGGTGTGCCCTACCAGGTGGCTGGCCACACCTGAGGAAATGATCACACACACCTGCAGCTGATCAACCATCATCGAGGGAGCTACAAGGCAGTGTGGCTGAGAGCTCCTCGACGCTGGATCGTCGAGTGACTTCCTGTCAGTTTCTCAGCAAATGTGCGAAGTAAGTGCCAGTCTGCTGTTGTGTGAAGGTACTCATAGCCGCCTTTGTGTGTGTGTTTCCCAGGATGATTTGTGGAAACGAGGAAGCAGCTGACGCAGTGTACATAGGGAATGGGGACACGGAGCATGGGTGTAGGGAGAATGGTAAATGGCCTGTATTTATATAGCGCTTTACTAGTCCCTAAGGACCCCAAAGCGCTTTACACACCCATTCACGTACACATTCACACACTGGTGATGGCAAGCTACATTGTAGCCACAGCCACCCTGGGGCGCACTGACAGAGGAGAAGACAGGGAGCGGGAGTCGGGAACACACTGGGGATTTATCATTGTGTATTAGTTACGACACTGTAAATAAACGCACTGCTTGCATTGAAGAGTTCTGCATTTTGGGTCCTACTTCCCCACACACCCACAGTTGGCCAGTGCTAATTGTGACACATTCAATTCAATGTTTTTTTTTATATTGCACTAAATCAATACAACAGTTACCTTAAGGTGCTTAATATTGTAAAGCTAAGACACTTGAATGATACAGAGAAAAGCCCAACAATCAGACAACTCCCTATGAGCAACTACTTTGGCAACAGTGGGAAGGAAAAACTCCCTTTTAACAGGAAGAAACTTTCAACAGAACCAGGCACAGGGAGAGACAGCCGTCAGCTGTGACTGGTTGGGGATGAGAGGAAGGAGACAGGACAAAAAGACCTGCTGTGGAAGAAAGACAAAGATGAACATTTCATAGAGCCGTAAGGACCCCACGGACCAATGGATGAAATCAAATGTAATGTCCTTTTCTGCTGGACAAAACAGATATAATGCACTCAGGCACACAAACATATACATCAGCGATTCTTGGCCACCTTGCAGCCTCTTTATTCTGTGCATCACAGTATCAACAGATGCCTTGATCAGCTCTGCTTTTCACTTACATGCAAGTACATACTCACAAAACTGGATCTAAATGCTCTGCTGCTCACAAAGGAAACAAAAACTAGTTCCTTTTTCTGAATTTAGAGAAATAAAATTTTTCACTCTCCGATCTCTGTTTCTTACTGCTGTAGATGTGCGTTCATCCATATATCTTTTTCTGCTTATCCTGGGCTGGACCGTGGGCACAAAACCCTAAGCAGAGAACCCCAGACCTCCCTCTCCCCAGCCACCTCTTGCAGCTTGTCAGGGCATGCTGGAGAGATAATTTCTCCAGTGTGTCTTGGGTCTGCCCCGGGGCCTCCTATCAGATGCCCAAACCACCTCAACTTGCTCCATTCAGTGTGGAGATAGTTCATCCACTCCATGTTTAAAAGAAAGGCCAGCTACCCTTCAAAGAGTAAGCTGATTTTTGCCGCTTGTGTCCAGAATTTCGTTCTTTCAGCCAATAACCAAAGCTCATTAAAATAGTTCAGGGTAAGGACATAGGTTGAATTGAGTAAATTGAGTGCTTCGCTTTTATGCTAAGCTCTTCACCACGATGGACCGGTACAGTGTCCGCATCACTGAACCTGCGCCAATCCGTCTGTTGATCTCCAGCTCCCCCTCACTCATTTACAAAACCCAGAAATACTTAAACTCCTCCATGTGGAGGTTCTGATTCTCATTCCTGCTGTGTCACACTGCAAATCGCTCCCGACAATACCCTGAGTTGAAGTCCTGGTGCTGTACATGTTTTTGTTTTTTATGTATATATTAAAGAGAAATCACAATCAGACAAGGTGTTTACATTCAGAAAATAACTATAATGTGATCAGTGGAAACTACTGAATCATTAAGGCTGCTTTCTAATGCACAGTAATGGACCTATAGTTCCACACAGATGTTGTTTGTGCATGTTTCCCCTGTTTGCTCGGAAGAACCTGGCCTGATGCAATGACATGAGTCAAAGCATCAACAACATTATCATCACTGAAGTAAAGAAAACAGTAAACTAAAATTAGAAAACCCTGTGTGGCAACTGAAGAGAAAAAAATCCCCATCTAAACCCAAAGAAAAACAAGTTGAAAACCATAATTACAGCAGAGATTACAGGGCTGATCTTCACCCACAGATCCAGACCTCTAATTACAGCTGAGAGCGCTACAGTAGCATGTGGAGGTTTACTCGGCTGGTTTCAACAGGCATGCCTCAGATACCAGTGGTAGGAACTAAAACTGAGATAAAAAAAAACAAAAAAACCTGCAGACAAATTGAAGTATTCTGTCCTCTAAATTAGGTACAACAAATAGAATAGAATAAAGCCCACCACCCTCACACCTGGTGATCTTTGCTCAACATTCTCCCCCCATGAATCACAGCACTTATATCAGAGAGTGTGTACTAATCTCACCTCACAGCTGTCAGAGTCTGTGAGCTGGAAGGACTCTGAGGTCGTTGTTTCTCCCGATGAATCACAGTAAACAGGTTTTAAAATATAGTCTCACCTGAGCTCAGACTGCACAGCAGACACAGCAGCATCACCGAGCTGCAGAGAGGCGAGCACCGACAGACACTTCTGAGGATGACCATACTTCTTGCTGCTGGTGTCACAACTGAGAGAAAAATGGATCCTCCCCGAGATGAGCTGTGATACCCAGCAGGGCTGTCCTGCCTTACTTTACTTATTTATTTTGTTTATCTGTCTGGTCTCCGCCCATAACCACGGCTGCGTCTTAAAACCAATGCTTGGAGATGACAGAACTTCAGTTGTAAAAAATGCTAGCCAAGTGCCCATTGCTATTTAAAAAATGCAATCTTTCTCAGCAGCTTCTGGATTCTTATTCAATCTGAAGAAGTGCTAACTTTTTCACCCCGTAACCCGTTAACACTCAGGGCTGGATCTACATGGGTGGCTTGGGGTGGCATGTGCCAACCTAAAATAATCTCTTGCCACCCTAGTTTTGTATATGACAATTTATTTATTAAAATAAGCCAGCATTAACAATGTCACCCTAGCTACAATTTATATTGAATATAAACTCTAAAACTGAATATATTGCATTGTGTTAAAATCCACAGTTAAAAATGATTCAGCCCATAGCGCAGACCGGCTTTATTTCCTGTTGTCAGCAGCAACCAATGCCTATGAGTGCCTGTGGTCTACAGCAATCTCCTGTGGACATTTTGAAAGTTACTCCGCGCTGGCCACCCGTCCTGATTTACTGGGACCAGAACTAAGGGTACAATGATCAGGTGATCTTTTTTATTGAATAAAAAAGATGTATAAATACATAAAATTACCGCTATACTACATTTTTATGTAATAATTAAACATCTCCATCATTAGCATGTATGCAGTGGGTCCTCCTTGTGGCAGAACAAAAGAAAACTGCACAGAAATGTTTAGTCTTATTTAGTTTTAGTCGGGTTTTTATTAAGAATGATAGATGAACCTGCAATATCACACTTAGCGACACAACAAAGGTAAATTCTAAAAAACAACCACAGACGGAGGAAAAGAAAAAAAAAACCTACACAGGCTACTTTTTCCTACATTTCCCACAATGCATCCAGATGTATGTATCAGGTATCAGTTCAATTCCTTGGATTTGTTAGTCTGCCTGTCAATAAATCCTGTTTCTTGGTTTCTCTTTTACTTTTACTGATTTCAGTTTGTGTGCTGGAGGAGGAAAATAGTGTAACAGTCTGCAGCGTAGAGATGGACATAAATTTTATTTTTTATAAAAGGACGAGAACACGATGGTAAAGTGCAAACTCTGTTCAGAACAGAAACGACTGCTTTCTGATGCTAACACAGCTTTGGAGCTTTGCAGCCATGCTAACACATGCTAACGCTAAGCTAGCTAAGAACCCAGAGTGTTGATAAAGCTTAATGAACGCTGACCCCAGTCCAGCAGCCAGACCCCGAACTTCAACAGGTAACAAACCTATGAGCGGTCTGGCTGCAGCGTCCATTTCAACCCGTTTGTGTTGATACAGTAAAATCATCGTGGCAATCGCATTAAAGTCTCTTTGTGTTGTTTTTCATCTTTGCTTTGTGCTGTTGGTTTTGTGTTTACCTCAATCATATATCAACTAAACAAAGTAACAAAGAAAACTTATGGAAATGAAACATTTTGCGAACAATCCGTTGCTCAGCATCAGACAAATGACGAGCAGAATTATTCTAGTGAACTAAAACTAAAAACAGGAGATGGCAAAATTACAAACTTTCTTTACTTAAGTAGAAGTGCAAATGCCTGTGATATAAAATACTCCAGTAAAAGTTAAAATACTGAAGAAACTTTTTTTTACACAAGTAGACAAGTAACTCTGAAATGTACTCAAAGTAAGAAAGTATAAAGAATTGAATTGAAGAACAATTCTACTAAATCCTACTTCACTGTTGTACGAAGGTCACTCTATTAATATATTAACATAGCTACTAAAGTGCCGCTTAATGGTTGTTTATAAAGTGCTCAAACTGTGAGTGTTCAGGATATTTTGTACTTATTTGAATCAGAAACAACAGTTGCAGGAAATATAAAACACAGCAGATCAGAGATATCAATTATTTATTAATAAAGGCAATTTAAACAAGACAATACTTTAAGGTGTAATTGAGCTAAACCCGACTTAAGTTTGAACCTGTGTTTACTGTAAAGAACAGAAGAGCACAAACAGAGCAGAGAGGAGAACCAGGAGGTGGTGGTTGGAGCATGTTACAGCTGCACCACTAATCGTAGCAAGGCCAGGATGTGGAGTTGTTATTTTAATAACACCAGGTTTTTCTGCAACACAAAAAAGTTCCAGTTTAATCAGAGCTGAACATGTAAAGAAACACTGAAACACCGAACTGGTGAAGATCATTTGGAGCGTATTCTCTTATCTCCACAGTAGAATAACTGTTCATTATAGTCAGTGTTTGAGCTGTAGATGGGCTGTTTCCTGTTTGATCCACTCTGTTTTTAACACTACTGCTGCTTCTTGAAATATACCTGGCACTGAAATACTGAAATAAAAAATGTGGGCAGACAGGAAACAGGAAAAAACAAGGAAGAAAACATCTTTAAACTGAAGGAATTGAATCAAACTGGAGAAAAATCATACAAAACACCCACACGAAGTTCTGTCTGCTTCTGATGCCACGAGTGTAGCTAATTATTCCACTAAGGAATATTCAAGCCACTGATTTTGTCAGTATTCCATCTTTGCATCAAGACACCTATCAAAAAGGACCCAGTGTTTGCTTGTCCACATATGGCTAAAAAGAAGACTCAGAATAATTTTATGAGACAGTTTGGAACAATTTGTTATGAATCCAAATAAAGATATGAGCTGGATTAAGGCTTAAAATTCATTTAAGGAAAAAAGCACAGCTCACAGAATATTGTTCTTTTTCTTGTGGTGCTGCTCTTGCTTTCAGATGCAAATTTCCACTGAATTAAAAAGTCATGTTAAATAAAAGGAGTTAAAATGGTAAGAAAGATGGTCGAAGTTCACAGGTTTCAGTGCAGTTTTCATCTTTGTTAGTGTGATCAACCCAGCTAGCTTCAGTAGGATTTGGTGTTTACTGATCCTGCATGACTTGAAGGGCTGAGTGTGGACTGTAACATCTGACTTTTATTGCTTAAATGTGCTGCAAATAAAAATTAATGTGAACCAAGAACACCTGATTTGAACACTCACTCCAACTCACTGATGACTGCAGCGTGGTCCTTTTCTGCACTTTTCAAAGACCCCTGAGCTGCTGCTGCACAAACACTGAGGTGTTCCTAATAAGGTGCTCATGCTGCTGAACTGACCTGTGACTTTCAGAGTCATCTTGGCCTGATAGTCCACTTTGGGGATGTCGCAGTCATACGGGCCGGCGTCGTCCGCCCTCAGGCCCTTTATGAGGATGGAGAGGTTTCCAGTCTTGTAATGGTTTGGGAAGCTGAACACGCGACCTCTGAACTTTGGATCCATTTTATCCTCTTTGCCGTTGATGATATCCAACACAATTTTGTCATCCTTGTCCCTCCAGAAGGCGGTGACCGGCTCAGACAGCTGTTCAGAGTAGACACAGGGCAGGAGGACCTCATCTCCGATGAAGCCGGTCCTCACAGACTGGCTGCTGCCTGCAAGATGACAGGACAGGTGAGTTACAGGTTACCTGTGCACAGCTTCACCACAGCTCTGTGCTTTAGCTCACTGTGTGCAAAGTCTAGTAGAAAATGTGAATGTAGTATTACTACTGCGACCATCACTAAAACAAACCAGCTAACTAACTAATGTATCAAAAGTTATCCTTGAAATGCTTGGCTATAAAATGAATAGCCACAGGGAACATTATCCTCCATGGAGGGTACCACGAAGAGAAGAACCATCAGAGCTGCAGAAGGCTGTGATGAAGAAAGGGGTGTGTAACCCTGAAGGACCCGACACGGCTCAGAATGCTCATACTTCATTTTATTCACAATGACTGAGTTTGTTTGCAATGACTGTGTTGTCAGTTTTTCGTTTCTGCTGCAGCCGTGCCGCAGACCATTAACCTGTTTTTGTTTTTTTTTTAACTATGTTTCATCCAGTCATAAAGACCCCATGGAGTGTCTGTTTTCTGCATAGTGGACAAAAGGGTTGAATATTTGGGCACAACAACATGCACATAGGCGACTTTCAGTGACCATGCAGCCCATTTTATTGTGTGAGATAGTTGGTATCCACAGTATCAGACTCCCTGCTCAGCTCTGCTCTTCGCTTATATGTAAATATATACTTAAAATTGTGGATTTAAATCATTTGCTTCCCACATAAGGAAGAAAAACTACAAAGATCCCTTCTCTGATTTCATGGCTCAAATGTTATTTTTCACTCTCTGGTCTCTGTTTCATACTGCTGTACATGCATTCTGTACTGATACAGACTGCACTCTGTAAGTCTCAGATATCAGTGGTGCAAGCTAAAAGGACGACGCGCCCCACCGACACTCTGAACTCTTTATTGTCCTCTAAAAATGACACTTTCAGATTTCAGACTGGCTCTTCTTTAAACTCCTCTCTTACCTGAGCTCAGACTACATAGCAGACACAGCAACCCCACTGAGGTCCAGAGATACAAGCCATGAGGGTGAACAGGCCACGGCATGGACACGAGGATGAATACTTCCTGCTGCTGGTGTCTATTACAGTTATTTTTGGAGACACATACCAGTCAACTTTACTAAGACTACGTGGTGGGATTTATCTGGGGTGAGAGTGTGCAGCTGTGACATGTGGAAGGCTCAGTTCTGTAACTCTTCATTTAGCCCTCGTCCTGCATGTTTCAGCTGAGTCCCTTTCTGCTCCACCATCATATCATTATTTTATTTATTTATTCCCCTTTTGTATTTCCTTTTCCTCACAGGAACTGGGGACCCACGAGGCAACTGGATTACAGCAGTTCATTCACTGTTGCTCTCCTGGATCCACTGTCTGCAAGCTTTTCACAGGTGGAGTGTCCTGGAAACAGGGTGAGGTGGAGGCAGATGATCTGCTGTGGTGACCCCTAAATTGAGCAGAAGTGTAGGAAGTCTCTTGGAAGTGAAGACCTCCTTGCACTCTACGAAGACCAACCTCCTGTTTGAAGCAATATTAGAAATCAGTGAAGAAGCTACTTCACCTCCCTCGCTAACACAACGCCCCATTACATTAACAAAGGATCACCTGCTTATTGATAACTGGTGGTTTGTTCACTAGTCTTCGATCAGCTCCAGCCTGGATTCATGGGAAAACAACATTTCTCATAATTCTCTGCACATTGTCAATAGAGCAGATTGGTCATTTTTGTGTTCTGATGATTTTATTCCTTCTTGGGACCTTTATGAAACCTTTGACTCTGTAGAACTTTAGATAACTTCATGTTTCGAACTCTGACACCAGGTGTTTGCGCATGATTGTTGGTGTTTCCTTTTTATTATTGAAGGGACTTTACCTTGCAGCATAAAGCTGGCTGTACCAGAGCTGCATTTCAGTTAGAAAAACAGTGAAATTGGTTCCCTGTTCATATTTTTACAAATAAATAATCATACAACCTTTGACTTGTTTTTTTTATTAATAAAATGTTTTGCTTATAGAATAATTTAGAAAAAAATAATTCTTCTGCCTGCAGTGGAAACTGTTTGAAAGCGAGGCCTCAGCAGTTTATTTTGAGTGAAACTCAGGTTTCAGGTTTCATGTGAAGAGTCCAAAGAAACAAATGAAGATTTCCTGTTTGTTTAAAACAGCGATTCCTCCGAACAGCTCTAACTTTAGCTCTTCTTCATCAGTCACACACAAATAATCTGTCACATTAACAGGAAAAATACTTCAACTTCAAAAACGTTTTAATCTGTTAATACTACACACACAGACATATTTATTGATATAGATAGATAGATAGATAGATAGATAGATAGATAGATAGATAGATAGATAGATGCACACACACACACACACACACACACACACACACACACACACACACACACACACACACACACACACACACACAGAGAGAATCGGTAGACACAGTTTAAACAAAAAAAGGAAAGAAAATTTATCTCCAGGGAAATGCAGAAGCTGGATGTGTCACCAAGTGGAGACACACCTTCACTTCTCCAAACACATTTTTATCAAAGAGTTCAGTGTTTTTACAGCTCAGTCGAACTTTAAACACTAACAAAATGCAGTCTGTCCGAAGCAGAAACCAAGAATTTTCAACATACTAAAACTCAAACCAACTGAAGAATCAATAATGTATTTTTTAATGCAAACAAACTGACTTCCTTCACACCTTAAATAGCACACTAGACAATACAAACATTTCACAGTCAATATAATGTATTTAAAACAAGTATTTAAAACAAAACAATACGTGCAGTGAGAGATTCAAATGTTTCTGTAAAGTGCAATATCTTTTTCACTGCTTTTCCAGCAATGATTGTAATAATCAGTGTGAAGAATTTGCTGAACTTTTGGTGTATGTTTCTTTCTTTCTTCTTTTTATTTTTTTTTCCTTTTGCACTTTTTTTTAAAGAAATAATTATATAAATATATAAATGAATAAATAGTCAGTGCATCTTTTTTCACTTCAATGTAGCAGAAAAAACAAATCTGTACAAAATTTTCCATTAACAAGATGACCTCTAAGATTCGCAAACTTAATTGTGAACTTAACACTGCACAGTAGTGTGTTTGCATGCATGTGTGGATGTGTATGTGCACATGCATGTGCATGTGTGCTTGGTTATTTTGCTTGGTTGGCCTGCAGTGGTATTCTACATTGAAAAATTATAAGAAAACCTATTTGAAAGGGAGATTTAAGTTGATTTCATTGATACATGTGTAGATTTTTTTTTTTACATTGTACAGGCACAGTGCACATATAAACATTTTTGAGTACTTGCAAATTGGTTTAAAAAGAGTTTTTATAATGGTTTTATGCCAGTTTTAGACAGGTTGCAGGTTTTATACTGGTTTTCAAAAGATTGCAGGTTTTATACTGGTTTTCAAAAGGTTGCAGGTTTTATAAAACAAACATTTCTCTAATCATTTCTGTCGTAGCACTAAATCTGTATATTACTAATCCTCTCTATTGATTATAGTTAAAATGGTTTGGAACAATAAATAATTTTGAAATAATTGGTTGGCCAACTGTCTTGTTTTTTATAGGAAATGCAGAGCATTTTTGAACTGAAATAAAATGAAATGTAAAAAATATAGTTTGAATATATGTAAATCAATTACCTGGCTTCAACACAAACATATTAGTTCATGTTAATTTGGTTCGATGTGAATACATTAGGTTGGTTAAATTTCAATATATTAGCTTGGTTCAATAATTAAAATATGGCTCTATGTAAAAAAATCAATTTGGATCAATGCAAAATTTAAAGTTTCAGTCAAGACTAGTAATATTGTTTATATCAACATAAAAGTATCAGGTCATATCAAGTGACTCAATTTGGATTCTATGAAGCCAAATATTTTGGATGTGACAATTGGACATCATTTTTTTTAAATTTGAATAGGGTTATTCTTTTTACAGTGTATATATATATATATATATATATATATATATATATATATATATATATATATATATATAAAATGAATTCAGAGCTTGTTTTTTTTCTTTTCGGACAGGATGCCCAAGACTATATGAAACAGCACTGAGAACAGAATTACCTTACACTTACATATTTACATATGTGAGAGATATTCTTTTATCAAGTACTCAGATATAATAAAATAACACTCAGACACTTCAGCAGTTTAACGTGCACGGGTGAGAGCTCAATGGAGACTCACACCCTGCAGCAGCTCTCTGCCTTTATTTATACACAGCATGAAGCATACAAAAAAGGAAATAACATGATTATCTAGTCGAGCAGGCAGGTGTAACTTCTCAAAACGTTGTGTTCTCTACAAGGTCGTTTCTTATTCTTGGGTGGCGGTTTCCTGCTGCTGACAGATAATGTGACGGCAAACAGTTTCCGTTATAGAGCAAAGAGCCAATGGTTAATTGTGCAGCTGGTTGAGTACAAACAGAAATATAAACACTCTTAGCTGATTATTATATGAATAATAAAACCTTTAAAAGCAAAAATCCTCTGACATGCGTAATCATGGGAACAAGTGGGTTTACAAACAGGAGCAGCTGATTAGCATTAGAAAAGCTGAAATAATACCTCAACTGAAGCCAATTGTACTAAATGCACTATATGTGCACTATTACAAGAATATTTTTCGTTCTATTGCTTTCTATTAATTTATGTAATTTTAAGATAAGCAGGACAGAGTTCTTTAAAAGAAAGATTTACTTATATTCTCAAAAGTTAAGCATGACAGGCTTCTGTTTAAGAAAGAGACCTGTTTTACTGTGTTAATGTTGTCATTTTGAGCTAAAAATAAATGGCTAAATGATCATTTGTTTCCCATATGGTCATAATCACAAAAAATATGCATCTGCTTAAATCAAATTCAAGTCAAATGGTTAAAAAATAATTTCACACACAAAAAAAAAGAGCTACCACACTGGGAAGGGTGAAGACAACTGGGTTGCCCGGCCCTGGCCACGAGGTGTCCCTTATTTATTTTTCAGGGAGTTGGCAACCCTAATTAAAACATCACTGTTGGCCACATGTCGGGAAAGTTATGTGACATTAGCGATGTTTGTAATAACTTGGTTTTAAAGCCTTTACTTCAAAATATATGCCGTTCAATAGTTGACTTTAATCTTACAGAGAATGTGATGATTTTATGGATAATTAAAGTCAGTCATATAACCACAAACACAACAAGCTGAAAGTCAGTGGTGTTGCTCGGTTTGCAGTCCTGAATATCACGGCACAAGCAGGATTCACTGCACTGTTAATGTTAGCTATGTTATGTTGCTGCCTCTGTCTGGTGGTGTCGAGCCAAACTGACTTTAACGTGTGTTTGAACGAGCTGACGGTTCACTCGTTAAGCTGAAAGAAAGATGCTTTAATCACAGGAGTCACACATGTGTCCACTGTACCATCTGGGAACTCTTCTTGTTTCGTAATAACACAAACACTAAATCCTCCTTCTCTTGTGCTGTTTTGTAGCAGTGTATACACCTGAGACTATCACCTGTCTGTCTGTCCTGCACTCTCTCTCTTTTTCTTTCTCTCTGATTGTGGAATAAAAGTATGAACATGTATTTATAAGTTACACTTGTGTTTGAATCCCGCAGCTTATCACACATTTGATTTCCATGTGTGACAACTGCAAGTGTGCAGAGTGAGGACAGACTGAGGGACCCACTGCTGCACATCATCTGTGAGGCTTTGCACCCCTGATGATCACCAGGACAAACTCAGCAGTGTGTGAGGAAGAGGAGGAGGAAGAGCCAGCAGCAGCTGACAGATGGAGAGAATAGACAGACTGTTTCCTGTTTGTGAAGGACTGCTAGAAAAGTTTAACATAACTGTCTGTCCTGAATCAGTCTTATTAGGTAATGTTCAAATAATGTTATCATCCCAGTGTTTTCAGTGTGGGAGAAAGTACTCAGGGCCTTCAAGTTACACACTATGAAAGGCAGCAACAAGTTTAATATTCAGAAACCTAAAGTATGTATCAGCAGCAGAATGGAGCTAAAAATAAATGTTTGTTTCAGTTCTATGAAGCTTTGAGTATTTTGGATTAGTAGCACTGCTGTGTTTGTTGCATCTTATTGCTGTAATTGTTTATATGCTTCATATGTTCTGAGGTAAGTTGATCTATAGTGTTACATCATATTCTATAAGGATGTTATGTGTTTGTATACTTTCTGCCCAGTTTGACCCATTTAGCAGAAGTCAGCCTGTTTAAGGCTCTGATATCTATTCTGTATGACTTAAAGCAGTTATGACATGGTCTGATTTTCTCACCCAATAAAGGAATATTTCATATATCAGTCTACTCTTCATTTTACCAGAAACAGTTATCACAGCTTGTACATTTTCTTTTTATAAATATATGTAAGCAATGAGCCAAATTTAGTAATGCCAACATACTGAAGGAACAACATTTGTCTCTTATATATGATACACCTATATATGCACTGTCAAAGATACTTGTCTTTGAGTGAAGATTTAAGGTGTTAAGACATATAAATATCACCTCTCTGGTGGGGAAGGAGCCTGAGTTAGTGCGTGAGGTTGAGAGGTACCGGCTAGATCAAATCAAATCAAATCAAATCACTTTTATTGTCACATCACATG
Source organism: Aulonocara stuartgranti (assembly GCF_965226115.1). Taxonomy (NCBI): domain Eukaryota; kingdom Metazoa; phylum Chordata; class Actinopteri; order Cichliformes; family Cichlidae; genus Aulonocara; species Aulonocara stuartgranti. The sequence continues at coordinate 18,865,645 of NC_138958.1, forward strand.
TGCAGGCACACTGGCACAGCACATGCGAGTGAAATTCTTGTGTGCGAGCCCCACAAGCAACAGAGATGTGCAAACACAACAACACAAACGAGCAAAATACAAGAATGGCCAACCTGAAACTAATAAATATATGTACAATATATAATAGTGTATGCATTTCTGGATGTGTATACTAAATATTTTCCTACGTGTGTGTGTGTGTGTGTGTGTGTGTGTGTGTGTGTGTGTGTGTGTATACACATTTTTACAAATTAAATAGTAAAAAAAAAACAAAAAAAACAAAAAAAAATAGTAATAATAAAATATATAAAATATACAGAGTTGAATATGTGCAAAACAAGTGGCATTTATATACAGTATGGAGTGCATAATGTTGAAGTTCCAGTAGTGAAGCTGAGGTGTCTATGACGTGTTCAGCAGTCTGATGGCCTGATGGAAGAAGCTGTCTCTCAGTCTGCTGGTACGGGACCGGATGCTGCAGAACCTCCTTCCTGATGGAAGCAGTCTGAACAGTTTATGGCTGGGGTGACTGGAGTCCTTGATGATCCTCCCCGCTTTCCTCAGGCACCGCTTTCTGTAGATGTCTTGGAGGGAGGGAAGCTCACCTCCAAATATCCGTTCAGAGCACCGCACTACTCGCTGGAGAGCTTTGCAGTTGTAGGCGGTGCTGTTGCCATACCAGGTGGTGATGCATCCAGTGAGGATGCTCTCAATGGCACAGTGATAGAAGGTCCTGAGGATGCGGGGGCTCATGCCGAATCTTTTCAGTCTCCTGAGAAAGAAGAGGCGCTGCTGCGCCTTCTTCACTGTTTTGTTTGTGTGTACTGACCACGTAAGATCTTCAGCCAGATGTACTCCAAGGAACCGGAAGCTGCTCACTCTCTCCACAGCAGCGCCGTTGATGGTGATGGGGGTGTGTACTTCTCTGCACCTCCGGAAGTCCACTATCAGCTCCTTTGTCTTTGCGACGTTGAGGGTGAGATGGTTGTCTTGACACCAGTGGGTCAGGGCACTGACCTCCTCCCTGTAAGCCGTCTCATCACCGTTGGTGATAAGACCCACCACTGTAGTGTCGTCCGCAAACTTCACAATGATGTTGGAGCTGTTAGTGGCTGTGCAGTCGTAGGTGTAGAGTGAGTACAGGAGAGGGCTCAGTACACACCCCTGTGGAGCACCAGTGTTCAGTGTGATGGGGGATGAGGTGATGCTGCCCAGTCTGACCACCTGGCGTCTGTCAGACAGGAAGCTAAGGATCCAGCTGCAGAGGGAGCTGCTCAGTCCTAGATCCTGCAGTTTCCTGTCCAGCTTCGAGGGAACGATGGTATTGAATGCTGAGCTGTAATCTACAAACAGCATTCTCACATACGTGTCTCTCTTCTCCAGGTGTGACAGGGCAGTGTGTAGTGTCAGGGCTATGGCATCATCAGTGGACCTGTTGTGGCGGTATGCAAACTGTAGAGGGTCCAGTGAGTCGGGTAGTGCAGAGCAGATGAAGTCCCTGACCAGCTTCTCGAAGCATTTGCTCACGATGGGGGTCAGGGCTACAGGTCGCCAGTCGTTCAATGAGGAGATGGTGGAGGATTTGGGTACAGGGACGATGGTGGCCATTTTGAAGCAGGCTGGGACTACAGACAGAGAGAGGGAAAGGTTGAAGATGTGTGTGAACACTCCAGCCAGCTGAGCCGCGCATGACTTGAGGACGCGGCCGGGAATCCCGTCCGGACCAGTAGCTTTGCGTGCGTTCACCTTCCTGAAGCACTTCCGCACATCCTCCTCAGACACAGTGTGCGCACTGACGTCATCCGCGGTGTGCACACTGTCCGGTCTCATGGTGTTCGCTGCGTCGAATCTAGCGTAGAATACGTTTAGATCCTCACACAGAGAGGCCGTGGTCTGCGGTGTGCTGGTTTTCCCTCTAAAGTCTGTGATCGTGTTTAGTCCCTGCCACATACTCCGAGGGTTGTCAAACTGTTGCTCCACCCTGTCCCTGTACTCACGTTTGGCTGCTTTGATCGTCTTCCGGAGTTGGTAATGTGCATGTTTGTAGTCCGATGTGTTCGCGGAGGCAAAGGCGGTGTTCCGTGCCGCCAGTGCCGCGCGAACATCTCCGTTAATCCAGGGTTTTTGATTTGGGAAGGATTTAACTGTTCTGGATGGGACGACATCTTCCACGCATTTCCTGATAAATCCACAGACTGAGTCTGTGTATTCATCAATGTCTCTGGCGGCCACGTGAAACATTTCCCAGTCCGCGTGATCAAAACAGTCCCGCAGCGCAGACTCCGATTGGTCCGTCCAACAGTGCACCGCCCTCCGGGTTGGTGCTTCCTGTTTCAGCTTCTGCCTGTAGGCGGGCAGGAGCAGGATGGAGCAGTGATCTGATTGGCCGAATGGGGCGCGGGGGAGGGCTTTGTACGCATCCCGGAAAGAGGTGTAACAGTGGTCGAGTAGCCGGTTTCCACGTGTGTTAAAAAGGATGTGTTGATGGAGTTTTGGTGAGACTTTCTTCAGGTTTCCCTTATTAAAGTCTCCGGCTGTGATAAACGCTGCCTCTGGGTGTGCGGTTTCCTCGCTGCTGATCGCTCTGTACAGTTCCCTGAGTGCACGGTCAGTGTCGGCTTGTGGGGGAATGTAAACAGCCGTAATAATCACTGCTGTAAATTCCCTCGGTAGCCAGAATGGCCGGCACTTAATCATCAGGTACTCCAGGTCCGGTGAGCAGAAGGATTTGACCGGGTGCACGTTCGCATAATCACACCAGCTGTTGTTGATCATGAAACACACACCACCGCCTCTGCTTTTCCCAGTAAGATCCTGTGACCTGTCCGCGCGGTGCACAGAGAACCCCGGCAGTTGTATTACGGAGTCCGGTACTTTTTCCGAGATATAGTCGGGCTCACCTCTACGCATGGCTTGGGCTCTGGAACCAGTCTCCTGGAGAGGGGCTGGACTCTGTCTCAGTCTGGAGTTGCCCCTGGTGAGAGGCGGCGGGCTGGGGTGGGTATTCTAATATCCCCTCGGCTTGCTGCCGGTACGTTGGGGTTTTTCCCGGTGGACGAGAGGGTTTGTTCCCTGCGCCTTAGGGTCGGGGAACGGGTCCTGACTGTCATCTGCGCTTATGCGCCGAGTGGCAGTTCAGAGTACCCAGCCTTCTTAGAGTCCCGGGGGGGGGGGGGGTGCTGGAGGGTGCTCCACCTGGAGACTCTGTTGTCCTGCTGGGAGACTTCAATGCTCACGTGGGTAACGACAGCGAGACCTGGAGGGGCGTGATTGGGAGGAACGGCCTCCCTGATCTGAACCCGAGCGGTGCTTTGTTATTGGACTTCTGTGCTAATCACAGTTTGGCCATAACGAACACCTTGTTCGAATATAAGAGTGTCCATAAGTGCACGTGGCACCAGGACGCTCTAGGCCGTAGGTCGATGATTGATTTTGTAATCGTATCAGCAGACCTGCGACCATATGTTCTGGACACTCGGGTAAAGAGAGGGGCTGAGCTGTCAACTGATCACCACCTGGTGGTGAGTTGGATCAGGTGGCGGGGGAGGACGCTGGACAGACCTGGTGCACCTAAACGCGTAGTGAGGGTGTGCTGGGAACGTCTAGCAGAGGCCCCAGTCCGCGAGATCTTCAACGCACACCTCCGGCAGAGCTTCAACAGCATTCCGAGGGAGACTGGGGACATTGAGTCCGAATGGACCATGTTCAGCGTCTCCATTGCTGAAGCTGCTGCATTGAGCTGCGGCCGCAAGGTGGTTGGTGCCTGCCGTGGTGGTAATCCCCGAACCAAATGGTGGACACCAGAGGTGAAGGGAGCCACCAGGCTGAAGAAGGAGTCCTATCGGGCTTGGTTAGCCTGTGGGACTCCGGAGGCAGCCGACAGGTATCGACAGGCCAAGCGGAATGCGGCTCGGGCAGTGGCTGAAGCAAAAACTCGGGTGTGGGAGGAGTTCGGAGAGGCCATGGAAAAAGACTTTCGGACAGCCTCGAAGAGATTCTGGCAAACCGTCAGACGTCTCAGGAGGGGAAAGCGGTGCTCTACCTGCACTGTGTATAGTGCTGGCGGAGCGCTGCTGACGTCGACTGAGAAAATTGTCAGGCGGTGGAAGGAATACTTCGAGGACCTCCTTAATCCCACTGACACGTCTTCCGAGGAGGAAGCAGAGTCTGGGGATGAGGGGAATGACCCGCCAATTTCCGGGGGCGAGGTCACTGAGGCAGTTAAACAACTCCTTGGTGGCAGAGCCCCTGGTGTTGATGAGGTCCGCCCCGAGTTCCTGAAGGCTCTGGACGTTGTAGGGCTGTCCTGGTTGACACGCCTCTGCAATGTTGCGTGGAAATCAGGGGCAGTACCTGTGGACTGGCAGACCGGGGTGGTGGTCCCCATCTTTAAGAAGGGGGACCGGAGGGTGTGTTCCAACTACAGGGGGATCACACTCCTCAGCCTCCCTGGGAAAGTCTATGCCAGGGTGCTGGAAAGGAGAGTTCGTCCGTTAGTCGAACCTCGGATACAGGAGGAACAATGCGGTTTTCGTCCTGGTCGCGGAACACTGGACCAGCTCTTTATCCTCTCCAGGATACTTGAGGGTGCATGGGAGTTTGCCCAACCAGTCTACATGTGTTTTGTGGACTTGGAGAAGGCATTCGACCGTGTCCCTCGGGGTGTCCTGTGGGAGGTTTTGCGGGAATATGGGGTGTCTGGCCCATTGCTACGGGCCATTCGATCCCTATACAACCGTTGCAAGAGCTTGGTTCGCATTGCCGGCAATAAGTCGCCAGGGCTGCCCTTTGTCTCTGGTTCTGTTCATAATTTTTATGGACAGGATTTCTAGGCGCAGCCAAGTGGCGGAGGGCTTTCGCTTTGGTGGCCTCAGAATCTCATCTCTGATTTTTGCACATGATGTGGTTCTGTTGGCTTCATCGGGTGAGGGCCTCCAGCTCGCACTGGAACGGTTCGCAGCCGAGTGTGAAGCAGTGGGAATGAGGATCAGCACCTCCAAATCTGAGGCCATGGTTCTCAGCCGGAAAAGGGTGGAGTGCCCACTCCGGGTCGGGGATGAGTTCCTGCCCCAAGTGGAGGAGTTCAAGTATCTCGGGGTCTTGTTCGCGAGTGATGGGAGAAGGGAGCCGGAGATCGACAGACGGATTGGGGCTGCAGCTGCAGTAATGCGGACGCTGCACCGGTCCGTCGTGGTGAAGAGGGAGCTGAGTGTAAAAGCGAAGCTCTCAATTTACCGGTCGATCTACGTCCCTACCCTCACCTATGGCCACGAGCTGTGGGTGGGTAGTGACCGAAAGAACGAGATCGCGGATACAAGCGGCAGAAATGAGCTTCCTCCGAAGGGTGGCTGGCCTCTCCCTTAGAGATAGGGTGAGAAGTTCGGCCATCCGGGAGGGGCTCAGAGTAGAGCAGCTGCTGCTCCACATCGAAAGGAGCCAGCTGAGGCGGTTCGGGCATCTGACAAGGATGCCCCCTGGGCGCCTCCTGGGTGAGGTGTTCCAGGCATGTCCCACCAGGAGGAGGCCCCGAGGCAGACCCAGGACACGCTGGAGAGATTATATCTCTCGGCTGGCCTGGGAACGCCTTGGTATTCCCCCGGATAAGCTGGAGGAGGTGGCTGGGGAGAGGGAGGTCTGGGCCTCTTTGCTTAGGCTGCTGCCCCCGCCCCGGATAAAGCGGATGAAGATGGATGGATGGATGGAGACATATAAATAACTGCAACTTGAATCTGTACTGAGGCTCAGTATTTGGCACAGAGTTCATGTTCACTGCTGTAATAGCTAATAATGATTAATATAATAACTATAATATTGGCCATATTATATTTACATTACCAAAGTGATATGACTTTAGTCTCATGAACAACATCAGCTAATTGTTATTTACTAACTAATCTTGAAATAACTGTTCAGTACAGAAATGAAGCCCAAAAATCATGTTTTACTGTCCTGTGGTCTCAGCTTCAGATACTTATCAAATCACACAAAGCTCTTGTAGAAACAAACAAACAAATGAACAAAATATGTTCTTCTTCATTTCTGTCAAACCAAGTTGTATGACACGTTTCCAGTGGTTAGTATCATGGTTGCTAGGCAACCTGGGAAGTGCGACGGAGACTAGACCGTCCCATACAGACAATCTTGCCGTTTATTTTGCAAATCGAGCTCAACACTGCCCCTAGCGTCCTGGAGCACTTCCGTTGTGCTTTGGAATTTGCATGTGTTTTGGGGTTTGCATGTGTTTTGGAGTTTGCACGTGTTTTGGATTTTGCAAGTGTTTTGGAGTTTGCATGTGTTTTGGAGTTTGTACGTGCTTTGTCTCTAGGGGCCACCGTACAAAAGAGCCCACTCTCAAAGGACTGGCTTTAGTTTTAAAGCATTAAAGTATCACAAAACGTCATAGACATTCACAAAATGGTACAGTGTAAGAACTCACCTGCTTTCTGCCTGCTGCTTAGTTTTCATCACCCATCTCCACCTTTGGACCCTTTTTTTGTTTTTGTTGCGAACAGAGAACTTTATGACTAAGCGCCCATGACTAGTGATACCCCGCTAGAAGCTGACGCTCCGGTGCGTGTGTCAAAGCAACACGCTGCTTCAGAAACACTGTGGCTGTGTCCCAATCCAGCGACCGCACGGTTCGTAGTACGAACTGCGAGAAGTGCGGAAGTGAGCGGCTCGTGAAATGGGAAGGTCTGGCTTTGTCGCGCTGCCCAGATTGCCTAGCAACCATGACACTGACCGCGAGAAACGTTCATACGGCATTGTTTGACAGAAATGAAGGAGAAAAAATGTTTTGTTCATTCATTTTTCAATGAGATCACTTTGATTTGATAAGTATCTGAGACTGAGACCACGTGACTGTAAAAACATGATTGATGGGCTTCATTTCTGCACTGAACAGTCATTTTAAGATTAGTTAGTAAATAACAATTAGCTGATATTGGTCGTGAGACTACAGTCATCTCACTTTGGTAATGTAAATATAATATGGCCAATATTATAGTTATTATTAGATTATTATATTATATATAATATATTACAGCAGTGAGCTTGAACTCTGTCATTTACTGAGCTTCAGTTAAGATTCAAGTTGCATTTATTTAAATTTCCTATCACCTCAAATCTGCACTCAAAGACAAGTATCTTTTAGAGTGTATGTTGGCATTACTAAATTGGGCTCAATGCTTACATTTATGTGTAAAAAGAACATGTACGAGCTGTGATAACTGTTTCTGACAGAATGAAGAGTAAACCGATATATTAAATATTCCTTTGTTGGGTGGTATGTCTGTCGACCTTCTGCCAGGCAACACGGCAAGGGCGTAGATTTGGCTTAGGCATTGGTGGGGACGGCTGATTCAACCACCGAACCCTGCCCTGTTTCTTTTTTTTTTTTCCCTTTTTGTCTTTGCTTCTTGATTAAAAAAAAGGAGAAATATACTTGCCTACATATGCTATTCTACATGCTTTTAAACCATTTAAAATTACAATTCATAGTTTTATATGTGAATTATATAATGTTAAATTACTATTAAACAAATCACTAAGTATTTTAGGCTTTAGTTTACTTCAGCCATATTCCATATAAATCAGATATCATACAAAAATAAAAATAGCTTCAAATACAGTCATGACAATAAAAGAATATGACTTTAAGGACTTAACAGCATTACTTCAGTTATAGTACACCAACATCTCTGACACATTAGCACTAAGGGAACACTGAATGACTCCAGTAGAGAACGTAATTTAACTCTTTCTGCACCGCTAGGAGAATGAGACGATGACAGATCGTTTTTTTTTCTATCGGGTTTGTTTTTCTTTACTCGAAGAGATCAAAGTATTGGTGGGGACAATTCAATAGTCGCTGGATATTAGTGGGGACATGTCCCTTCCGTCCATGCCAAATCTACGCCCATGCAACACGGCATCTAGCTCAGGTTTACCTGTGCCACTTCCACCTCCCCACACCCAAATCCTGATACTGAACCAGCCCTATTGATATCTGAAGAACAGCATGAGTTTTCTTATATAAAAAAATGTGTTTATTTTGTAATAATAATACATTTTCATTGTAACCCACATAGCTGGCTATACTTTGTTTGAAAATTGGTATCAGAAACATTACTTAAGTTATATTTGCCAATACTTAACATTATAAATACAAACATTTAACCAGTAAAAAATACCATTACCCCATTTTGTACTTTACTTACATCCAAACAGTTATCATATATTTACTCTGTATTTCTATTTGGTGTCAGATACCTATGTAGCCCTGTCTGAAATTATTCAGGCTTACAGGGTAAAGAAAAAAAAGTCTACTGTTATAAAAAAAGGTTAAAATATAAATAGTTGATCAAAGGTTTAAAAAATCATATGCTTTGGTACAAATGTAATTTCATTTACAGTTAAGAGTCCAATAAAAAAAAGGGTTTCATGATTTAAAGTTCATTTTCTATGCAGAATTAATATGTTGGGGTGTAACCTAAGTTTATTTACCCGTCTAATGTCAGTTACCTCAATGTTGTACTGTCAGTGGTTGTTGTGCTGACGAGCCAGTCAATGTCATTCTTCTCTGCTATGGGGGCGGGACGAGTGGTAAGGTTTGTGTGAATCTGTGGGAGCGGACACAGAAGCTAAGTCCGAAGAGAGAGATGTCGTGAGGCAAACGTGGTGTGGATTTTGCATCTAAGTGTATCATTGAGGTCGACTACCCGTGGTCCTGATATTACTTATTTGTGATCTGCAAGAGGTAAATGAGACTGTGTGCCTTGACATTTGTACTGTAACTATTCGTTACAGTGATAAAATAGCGTGATATGTGATGCTAACTAGCGGCTTGCTAATTAGCGCAGCTTACCGCGTTATGTGCTGTGATGCCATGCTGTATGTTTAGCTCTGTGATTTTCAGTCAAAGCATGCTAATGCTAAACCGTTATGTGATAGCATTTGGTATTGTAGCTCAAGTGTTTTAATATGTTTAGAAGCCGATGGACGCTCTGAAAGGAGAGGGAGAGAGAGGTTTCTGCCCGGATGGACCCTGCTGTTTCCTCGCCCCTGACTGTCTTCACTACTGGTGAACTAACTGCCTGTTTCTGATTGCCCCACTAACAAACTCATTGGACTCGTGAGTACTAACTGGAACTAAAGTGCACGTATTTTGTTTATGGCTCAGTTTGAGTGAAGCGGCCATCAGTTTTAGGCCTCACCGCACCCGAACTTCGAACCAGGCCTGCAACAAGCACTGTGCTACAGGTGTAGTGTGGACAGGTTGTGTGTGTGGGCCCACTGTTACAAATTTGGTTTTTGGTGTGTAGCTGTAATCTAAGTTATTATCAAAGGTTGAAATTCATCCCTTTTAAAGGTGTGAGCTGTTGTAACTGAAATAACAGTTGGCACATAAGAAAAAGTTATTTTGTTTTGATAATCTTTTATTGAAAACCCATGTAGTCACTTTTACAGTAGTTTTGTTTGTTTCTTTGAATTCAATTCATTTTATAAAAGTAACTGTTTATTTTATTCATTTCTTTTTGTCTAAATAAATACCCGGTGAGGGATTAAATTTGTGTAAAACACAGTTGTGGTGGTCCTTATTATAATTCAAATTCAAATTCAAATTTTTATTTGTCACGTACACAGTCATACACAGTACGATATGTAGTGAAATGCTTGGACAACTGCTCGTGACCTAAAGAAAACAGAAAAGGAAAAGGCTATGAATAAGATAGGAAATAAATATGAAAAATTAAAAAGGGTAAATTTAACTAGGATTTAACTAGTAAATTTAACTAAATTTAACTTATAGCAATTAGAGGGTATCAGGTATCATTATTAGTAGCACTACGAACCCAGGCCCAGTCTCATTGTACTATATACTCTAGCTTTACCATAGCTACGTGGGACCTGGGTTACACCTATGAGTGTAAAAATAAATAAATCATCAAGTACGGTGAATCAAGTGATCATTATACTTGCACATATCTCATCAGTCTTGCACAAAATTAAAAAACCAGTTTATCTAAGCAGAATGTTGATCCATACCTGCACAGTGTTATATATTTAGGAAAGGTGATTACGTCAATTAAGCATCATGAGGTGGAGGGTGGGGGGTGGTTCCCTATTTTTTATTTTTTATTTTTTTGCTGGGAGTTTGCAACCCTATTAGTTAGATTGCTTAATATTTCTGCTAAGTACTCTTTAAAATACCAGAATAGTAAGGATAGAGTAGGTTTAAGTTTATTAGATTGATCAGTATTGCTGAACTATGAAATATTTTGGGTGCAGTGTATTTTTTTACATACAGGTATAACAGAATAGCTTTAGTGTTGTTGTTTATTTAAACTTGAGAATGAACTTATACAAAATGCAGCAAGATATTAAAAAAACAGTTTTATTGATTAAAAAAAACACCATATTGGATTCATATCGGTATCGGCAGTTATCCAAATTTATGATATCAGTGCCATCTCCAGTATGAAGGTGCCAAACCATTTAAAGCCTTGTAGGTGAGCAGCAGGACCTTAAAATGGTAGCCAATGAAGGGGTAATGTGCTCAAATTTTCCAGTTTTAGTTAAAATGCGAGCAGCTGGATTTTGCACCATCTGTAAACCTCTAAAACTTTTCTTTGGTAGCCCAGAAAGGATAGCGTTACAATAATCGATACGTGAAGACACAAATGCGTGGAGAAGAACCTCTGCAGTGTCGCTTGATAAAACTTGTCTGATTTTGGCTGCGTTCCTTAAATGATAAAATGCGGTCTTTGTTGTTCTTTTACATGAGACTCGAAAGAGAGCACCATGTCGAACCACACACTCAAGTTTTTAACCTTGTCACAGTAATTTATGACATAGTCATCAATTTTCAAGATGACATTTTGGACAAGTATTGAATTTTTTGTGGTCCAGTGACCATCAACTCTGTCTTATCAGTATTAAGAAGCAGGAAATTATCTGATAACCAGCCCCTAATTGCAGATAGACATGATTCTGATTTAGACACTTCAGCACAATTTCCAATGGTTAAAGGAACATAAAGCTGCAGGTCATCAGCGTAACAATGAAAAGTTACGTGTCTGTGAAGGTTCTCAGTGAAGGAACACACACATGTAAAGGAAGCACTCAAAACGTGCGGCTATCCTAAATGGGCGTTCTTAAAGTCAGCAAAGAGGCACAGAAAAGAAGATCAGACACCAGCGAGGGAGGATAAGAAAGACAGACGCAACAACATTGCCATCCCCTATGTAGCCGGTGTATCAGAAAAACTCAGGAGAGTTTTCTCCAAGCACGACATCCCAGTGTGTTTCAGACCCAGCAACACACTCAGGCAAAAACTGGTTCACCCGAAAGACAAAACGCCAAAACACAGACTTAACAATGTGGTGTATGCTGTACAGTGCAGCGAGGAATGCCCAGACCTCTACATTGGAGAGACCAAACAGCCACTTCACAAGCGCATGGCACAACACAGAAGAGCCACCTCCACAGGACAAGACTCAGCAGTCCATCTGCATCTTAAGGATAAAGGACACTCTTTCGAGGATGCCAATGTTCACATTTTGGACAGAGAGGACAGATGGTTTGAAAGAGGAGTGAAAGAAGCCATCTATGTCCACTGTGAGCGACCATCTTTGAACAGAGGCGGTGGTTTACGACACCAACTCTCTGCCATCTATAATCCAGTTTTGAGATCCCTTCCCAGACGCCTTAACGCCCACTCACATCCTGGGCCATCTGATCTCAGGAATTCGCATGATAAGGTGGGGCCAGGTTTCACAATGAACTCACCCGAAACTCTGGCTGATTGGGACCCACACCCAGTTTCACACCTTGGCTCAGGCGATTAGAGGATCATCAGGGGGTCCTTTTGTCCCTCTGTGGGGGGATACTCCCACTAGGTTTATATCTGGGACTCAACTGAATACACTGACAATGAATACAGACTTACAAAGTAAAACAGGAAACATGGAAATTAGACATGACAAGAACTAAACATAACCACGCAGACAGGACTCATGACCCAGGGAAACTTAGTACAGGGGAGATGACATAACTGACAGCATGAACTTGACAGTACAAGACACACAGACATAAACACATGAAGGGCAAGGGAGACTTAATGCAAGGGTAATATATACAAATGGCTGGGCTACCTTAGAGAACCTAAACAAACCATAAACATCAAAATAGGCTAAACATAACACACTGGGTCACACGACCCAGGACCATGACACCACCCCCCCACCAAGGGCTGGCTCCAGACAGCCCGAAACCAAAAAAAACCCCAAAAACCGACCACCGAGCCCGGGCGGGCGGCGGGGGACCAGGACGGAGGGACCAGAACAAGAAACAAGAAAAAACAGCCGACAGAAAACACTGGAGCACGTGACAATAGTCCAAACACATTTCAGGGGGTCGGCCCGGAGGGTGGCAACACACCAGCCCACAGTTTATGAGTTCAGGCGGCCGACCCGGGGGTTGGCAACCCAACAGGCCACGCCATCCCCCATCAGGAGGCCGGCCATGCAGGAGGCAGCGGCGCTGCAGTTCAGGAGGCCGCCCCCGAGCCCGCGGGCACAAGTGTTCAAGGGTCACACGGTCGGGGGGCCGACCAGGCGGGCGCCACAGGTGACAGAGCCGGTCAGGAGGCCAGCCGTGCGGAAGGCAACGGCGGCGGCGAAGGGGACGACGGAGCAGTTCAGGGGGCCGACCGCACAGAAGGCAGCGGCGGCTCTCCAGTGTCAGGCGTATCGGCCGAGGCCCGGTGGGCACAGGACCAGTCGAGGCAGGACCAGGTGGTGGCGTGGCGGCCACAGGCGATGGAGCCGGACCAGGCGGTGGCGTGGCAGCCACAGGCGACGGAGCCGGACCAGGCGGTGTCGAAGCAGAGGCAGAGGCCGGACCAGGCGTAGCAGAGGCCGGACCAGGCGTAGCAGAAACCGATGACGAGGCGGCCACAGGTGGCGGCTGAACGGGCCCCTCGGACCCTCCAGCGGAGACGGGAGGCTGGTGCGGTTCTCCTGAACCCCCAGCTGACGTGGCGTGAGGCTGGTCGGGCTCCTCGGGCCCTCCAGCTGACGTGGCGTGAGGCTGGACGGGCTCCTCGGGCCCTCCAGCGGAGACGGGAGGCTGGTGCGGTTCTCCTGAACCCCCAGCTGATGTGGCGTGAGGCTGGACGGGCTCCTCGGGCCCTCCAGCTGACGGGCTCCTCGGGCCCTCCAGCTGACGTGGCGTGGGGCTGGACGGGCTCCTCGGGCCCACCAGCTGACGTGACGTGGGGCTGGACGGGCTCCTCGGGCCCACCAGCTGACGTGGCGTGGGGCTGGTGCGGTTCTCCTGAACCCCCAGCTGACGTGGCAGGAAGCAGAGGAGTCGCTGCGGGGTGCCAGCCTGGCACACCCGGGCATCCAGCAGCAGATGCAGGTCGGGCTGCGAACTGGGCAGGGAGCTGAGCTGCTAACTGGGCAGGGAGCTGAGCTGCTAACTGGGCAGGGAGCTGTAGTGGACATGGAGGTGTTTGTGTCAGGGCCTGCACAAGTGGCTGAGCAAACTTCAGAGCGGGATGCCGACCTGGAAGCTGAGCAGGTAGCCGGGCTGAAGCCTGTGGCGAAACAGACCGCTGGGACATAACTCCACGCTCTGAGAGGGCAGGTGAAGAACTGTCCTTAGCACCCGCAATCTTCAAACAGGGGTCAAGAAAGTGAACGCTTTTAATGTTCACAGTACCGGCGTTAGACTCTGAGAACACGATGTCTCCTGAGTCAACAGTCTTAGAATCTTTAAACTCAGAGTTCATTGTCTCAGGCTTGATGTGAGAAAACTTGGTCACATGGACGACATTCACATGGCTGCTAGTGGAAATATTGCCTAGGGGTACGTTTCCAGTGTCAAGATCAGTAACACATACAATGTTATTCGTCATGTCACAGAAAACCAAAGTAGACTGCACTTCAATCTCAGCCTTGGGAACATTAGCTTCATGGGGTGTGGCTGAGGGAGCAACACCTGAAACAGAACCTTGTCCTTTTAAGCCATTAATGTGGCTTCTGCTGCCCTTAGCTGCCCTCGCTGTGGAGCTAAACACAGTTTCTTCTGACTCATAATATGACTTCGACAGAGTGTCGCTCAGGAAAAAAGTCAGGTCAGCTAACACAGTTTGCTCATCTCTCACAGCATCCAGAACACAGTCCAGGTTATCCAAAGACCCTCTAGCATGAGTCATGACTGTCTCAGGCCGAGCATGTTCAGACACACAATACACCTTCTTGGCTAACGTGCCCATGTACTCACTGTTTATCAGTTCGCCACCTGGTCTCAGGTCCTGGACTGAATTGTTCCTGGCAGAGGTGGAAACAGGTGCCCTGCTCTCACGGAATGGAGGAGGGTTAATTTCTGGGTCTAAGTTCCCATGCCTAGAATTCACAGTGGCGTCCTCACCAACTAGAGTGGGTTCATGGTCACAATTCTCAGACGCATTCAACTGGGAGCCAAAAGGCTCAGTTATATAAGCCACACAGGAAACAGTCTCTGGTTTCTCTAAATCGTTAACATGGTATCGAATTTCCTTATCTGCTCCCTCAGAACAGGTAGACACAGCCCTGCTATCCTCGCTACATGACACTGGCAGGGTTTCTGTTGGCGCTTGTACGGCCACATGAAGAGCTTCTACATCAAAATTCCCGGAAACCCCACTTAATGGTTCACGCTCAGTGTGGCTCACATTTCCAGCAACAAGAATGCCCCCAGACTCGTCATCAGTGATTGAGTGGTGGTTAACACAGGTCACACATGGAAACGCTAAACATTCATGTTGAGACACTCTACAACCCTTGGGGGGCCTCTCTAGCTGTTTAATTTCGGTCTTGCTGCTCGTAGTATTACTATCAGCTGGTCCATTTACAGTCTCTTTAGTCTTGGCCGGTAAAACAGATATTTGCACGGACTCTGGCTCTTTGATACGATCGCCTCTCTTATTGCTGAGCCCGCAAGGCAGCAGTTCAGTAGTGGGCATAATCTCGCCCATGGAAAAGACACGTGGAGCAAAAGCACAGTCACTCACCTCCATTTCGGAAGGGGCACGAGATGAAATGAGACCCTCCCCAACCTCCAGCTGCCGCGCGGCGCCACGGTGACATCGCCGTCGCCTCTTCCCTGAAGGCGACGCGGTGACGGAAGCTCCGGTTGCAGGGGAAGTGAAAGGGGGCAGGCCCTGGCAGCTCCGCGGGCCCCCAAGAGCCAGGCGCGTTCCCCGAAAGACTTGCTCATAGTCGGGGGTCAGCCACGGCTTCCACCGGAGCTTGTCCTCCAGCCCCGCGAGAACCACCTGCTCCCGTTCAGCAATGTCCTGGGCAGTGATTTGTGGGGACATTTCCTCAGAGCCGAAAATCACTGCTGACACGGACTCGGAGGCGGCTTCGGCCAGCGGTTCCAGCCCAGGCGACTGCTCTGACGACACCCCGGACTCTGGCTGCGCTGACGTGCGGCGGCGTCGTGGGCGCCGCTTCCTCCTAGCAGCGGCTGTTGACACAGCATTGATAGCTGTGACGGCTGGCTCCTCATCCTCCGACCACATCCGTGCCAGAAAGGAGGCTGGAGAAGCGAAGTCCGAACGAAACGGCGAGGGTGAGCGGCTCGTGTACGAAGGAATGGATGGTAGCGACCCCAGGTTGCGCCAGAGTCTCAGTGAGCCAACCTTAATCACCCCGGAGCTGCAAGATGGTGGAGGCGGTGATGGGGAAGTTGCGTGACAGCGGAACGGTGGTGACGCACACACGCAGCCCGTGCGCTGGGCACCTGCTCCTGAGGATGGGGTTGGAGGATGGTGCGGAGGTAATCAGAAATCAGGGGGGGTAGCGCCCATAGCCAGGGGAACACGGTTACGCTCACCCGCAATGGGTGAAGCAACTCCTCCGTATCCTCCTCCCCGGAACGCTGCATCCACTGACAGCATAGCGCTTCCACTGCCTGAACGACCTCCCTTCTCTGTGTCGCCTGGTCCATACTGGTCGCGTCGTACTGTCACGGACCGCCGTGGCAGACCGTGTGGAGTGAGTGGAGGACCCAAGAGCAAACAGAGGTGAGGACACAAAACCGGACTTAACAGAAGGCGAGCCTTTATTTAGGGCCGAAAACTTAAGGAACAAGGCAGCAAAGCAACTGAGGGAAAACCTGAACATAGACTGGGAAAACTATGGCTAAACAAAGTACAAACTAGGACTAGTCAAGGCTGGGAAACTATGACAAGGGGTAGGGGAGATAACACAGACGACGCGACGCAGACTACATGAAACACAGAGACTAAATACACATGAGGGATGATCAGGGGAAGTGGCCACACATGGGATCACAGCTGACACACATGAATCTAACGACAGGACAGGAGGGTGCAACTGAATACACTGACAATGAATACAGACTTACAAAGTAAAACAGGAAACATGGAAATTAGACATGACAAGAACTAAACATAACCGCGCAGACAGGACTCATGACCCAGGGAAACTTAGTACAGGGGAGATGACATAACTGACAGCACGAACTTGACAGTACAAGACACACAGACATAAACACACGAAGGGCAAGGGAGACTTAATGCAAGGGTAATATATACAAATGGCTGGGCTACCTTAGAGAACCTAAACAAACCATAAACATCAAAATAGGCTAAACATAACACACTGGGTCACACGACCCAGGACCATGACACTATGTTTGAATCTCGCTCAATTATTCTGTTAAGAATTCTCTCTGCCTTTGTCAAAGAGTTGTCTACTAGGAAAAAGTGAAATAAATATAAGTGCAAAGTCCCAACGTGTACTAGAGTACACATTAATAAATTAGTCATGTTCTCTGTGAAACTAAATAAGCCTAATTCTTATTGTTTATTTTTGAAAATTAATATAAATCTGAAATTTGAAAACATTTTAAATGTGAATATCATGCTTACCTTTCTTTCTTCCATAAAATGTGCTTGTGGGCGTGCCAGCCATTTTGAAAAGGAGGGACAAAAAACAATTGGCAAGACCACTCCCCCTCACATGGGATATAATTTTAAAGGTACTGTTGTCCTCTCTAAGAAACATCAGGACTTAGATGAGTGGCAAGTAGGCTATGAGAGCTACAAGCAAAAACTAAATGTGTACTACAGTGCACAAAAATGAATTACTGGGTCTCAGGAGGTTATGAGGGACATTTATAACACGAAAAATCCCACAAACCTTAAAGTGCACTTGAAAAGCTCACACAAGAAGGCTAACCTAGCTTACCTTGAAGAGCTCATCAGGGGGAGCACACTCCCCCTCCTTGAAGAGCTCCCCCACTCAATCCGCGTCCCCAGAAAACAGCTAACCCCAGATAAGGCAGCGTGATGCATCCCGAGACAACAGGACTGGGATATCTACATAACTGTGTGAGTCAATCGCCTTCAAAAAGTTTATCAATTCACTTGAACCAAAATTAGGAGCACCCGGTGCTGCAAGAGTTAATAGTCTCAATACCCAAGGATAAGCAGAAGAGCATGACTGATATGATGGAACTGGGATTTGGTTACACTTAATTTTTGTAAAACACTACTAAAACTATAACTGGCACTGATCAAAACTAAACTGAAAACTGAGGATTTTCAGAAAAAAAAAACTAGACTAAACTAGCAAATAATTGGTAAAAACTAATTACAACTGGTATAAAATTGAAAATCTGGAGTCGAAACTAAATAAAAATGAGAACTAATGAAAATGGCAAAACGATTAAAACCCTGGTGCAGAGATTGGCAAATCTGGCCAGGAAATGTTATAAAATGGATTGTCGGAACAGTCAGCGTTAAAGTCACCTTTGACAGTCCAGACTAAGATGGCGTTGAACATCTTCAAGGCGGAAGAGGGTTGGTGTGACCAAGGTGTGGTTTGGCTTGTTGTATGTTTATTTTGAGGTCATATGGCTCTGGATGGATCAGTTACCAGGGCATGGAAGGAGGACAGACTTATTAAATGAGGAGAAGGAATTTCCTGGGATTGGAGATCCTCTGGGTGAGTAGTTGACTAAAAGCATGCATAAAATAAAAGCTATTTTTTGTTATTGATTGGTAATAGATTGATAATTGGCCACATTTACAGCTGTATTGACTTGTTGTGGGCGCAGTCTACTTCATATTTAAGGACTCTAATTAACAGATTGAAAATGGAGACATTAAAGGAAGAGTATGCGGTGCCACGCTGTCAGACGCCAGTGACGGTGGGACTCAGTTATGAATCAGGTGAGCTGGATTCCTGGCTGATTCAAAACATGGACAATGTTGTGTCTCCATAAGGGACAGTTAGCTCCAGGAGATAAGTGGCAGTCAGTGCCTGTCCTCGAGAAGGAGAGCATGTTCCTTTGCTGTGTCTAAAGTAGTCAACAGGTCCATATTGAAGTGAAGTTCATATTGTTACAGGTTTTGTTTCTTGGCAATTCTGCAGACGCAGGCTCTGGGCGGAGCCGGGAGTTGAACAGATAGAACATGACATTTAAATTGATTTCATTCCCTAACACAGGATGACGAGACTGGAGCACCGACACTGGATAGGGGAAGGTCTCGTACTTTCTAAGATATGAGGTCACTAACCTTTTCCTTTAATTTTCTAGCTCCGTTGGTTTAACACATGGGAATGTGTCAAAAAAGGGGGGGAAGTTGAGTTTTAACATCAAACAAGGGTTATATGAACATTTTTATGACTTTATTTGTGTTTTAATAACTTAGGTACGGTAAAACTTAGGCTAATAATGACCCAAAAGGTTTCCGGACTTTTTTAGAGAATCAGTGAGAAGCATAAATCATTATTTCCATGTTTAAGCATTGATCATTGAAATGAACTGAATAGCGTTTAGAAGATAAAATGCCTGTGTTCATGAGAAGCTGAGTACCACACTGGAGAGGAAACCGTGGGACAGTAGGCGGAAGCAAACACATGATTTTTGTGAAAACGGGGGGGGGGGGGGGGGGGGGGGTGCAAATGTGAGAGTTAAAAGTGGCTAATTTGTTTTTGATGTCTTTTCTTAATATGAGTGGTTTTAGTAATTTCCAGACACACCTTGCAAATGTGCTTATAATGAGTTGGCACTCGGTCTTTTGAAGGTCATAAGCTTCGTTCGGCGTGATGGTCCGGACTGATATGTTGCAGGTATTGACTTTGAGTGCAGAGGGCTAAATGCAAACACACTTACACACACATAGGATATGATTAGAATAAGTCCCTGGGACATTCTGAATATTCTAAACCAATTCTGAATCACCAGAAGATCAGTAGATAACAACATTAGATTATTAGAGCTAGGCAGAGAGGTGGTTTGGTTTTCTGTCTCTTACAGAGAAAGGAACAGACACCAGACGAGGTCACAGAGATATGAGGATCCTTCGCAGCGGAGACAGACACGGTGACTGCCGAGACACCAACTGGGTTCAAGTGTCATGGCGTTTGGGCTCCGATTAGTCACCTCAAAAGGATGGATCCCATAAACACAGCAATAACCATGAAGGGGTTGGCGGAAATCCGGGAACACCAGACCAGCAAGGTTCGAGAGGCTCTTGGGCAAAAGGGGAACACGTTCCTGATCTTTTTTCTGGAGGATACACAGGACACACAGGACCCGAGGATTCACAGATCGTTGTTGGAAATCGGGGCAGAATAATCCCCTGATCTGTGCCACGTCTGAAGGGTTGTCTAACCTCTGAGGTTGAAGAAAGAAGAGCAGAGGATCACCCAACTGGACGACACTGGTGGCTGCAGCAATAAAATAAAGGCTAAAAGCTCCTCAGACAGAGGTTCTAGTCTGAGTACGTCTGAAGGGTATAAGGTAGCACCAAAATAAAGCTGTGGGAGAACTGGGGAGTGTCATCTGTACCGGCTACTGTTGTGATAATAGTTTTTCTTACATCTGAACTGCGCAAACTCAGAGGTCATCTCACATATGGTTCGCCCAACAGGGGGACAAAGGACCTCAGGAGTGAGGAGAAATGAACCCGGCCACACTGGATTACAGGGTGTAGGTGAGCTCATTATTCTAAAGAGCTCATCAGGGGGAGTGCGAGATTTTAACCTTCCTGCCTTCTTGGGACCTTTTTGTGCCACTGCTATGTGTTAAATGGCTGCCATTTCCACTGTGTTCAGTGGAATATAACCAAACTTGCCACAGGATAGTTTTTACCTGTCAATGTTAATATTCCAGTGTGAATTCCTTAAATCAGCCTAAAATGGCTGAGCAGCAGAAATCCCCACACCCATCACCCTGGGGACCATTTTCTGCCCATTGACTTCCATTATAAACGCTATTTTTCAACCCCAAATTATCATCATATGATTTTATTTTTTCTTCTTTTCTTGGATGTCAATGAAGACTCAGGGCCTTGAAGTTTTAATTTTTAAATTGCAAAAAAAATGCAAAAAAAATAATGGCAGGTCAAAATGTATGTTGGTGCCAATCTTTGGTCCATCTAAAGGCCTACTTATAATGACAATCGCATATTACTTCAACTGGTTTTTTGTGGAAATATTTAGTTTCGTTTTTTGGTTTTTGGGGCTTATAACACAGGGCGCTCATGTAATAACACTGGGATTTGAAGGGTTAAAACAACGAAAATATAATTAAAACTTTACATGAATATTTCAGGGAGAAGTAGTTTTACAAGGTTGGCTAATTTAAAGTGGAATAAAATATGGATATATGGTCTTTTTATGGCGTGGCTGAGAATGGTCCCTAGGGTGATGGGTGTGAGTTTTTTAAAGGATGGCAGGAGGGATAATATTATTTTATGCCATGTTAGACCCCTAATTAAAGATTGTGAATTATTATGTAGTTTTAGTTTGCATTATTCTCCTGAATTAGAAGAAGCTGATAACTATTGCATTTGTTAAACTGATTTGCATTACATTAGACTGCTGATTTAGTGTGAATGAATGATATTGTTTTATGATGCATTATACTGCTGAGTTATAAGAAATACTGTTCGCAGAAAGTCATCGCCTTATTTGTCTGATTAGAAGAGAACAGAACAGAACATACTGGAGTTTTCTGCCCCAAACAGGGAGCCAAGGTCGTAGCTTAGGCGCTGTGTGAGAGAAAGCATGTGAATGTTTAGGCTTTTATGATAAGGTGGGGCCACCCGAGGCTATAAGAGTTTGATCAATGCTCCAACATTTTGAGATCTGATGCTGTCTGCGTATGGTGTCCATCTCCCACGCGTGTGATCATTAAAATCATTGTTTGACTCAACCCGGCCGGACCAGTATTGTTCTTTGGGTTTTTCCTCTTGTGTCCATCCCCAATATTTGAATCTGTAACAGGAATTATTCTGCACATTAAACACACCTAACAAAGAGTCAGCCCAATTAAATTACCGGAGATGAATCAACTGTATGGTTATTTTGGAGTTTATAGTTTGTGCTGCTGTTAAACTTTACAGTATTGACTTCAGTATTCCTGCTGTTGGTGTAGCTAGACTACCATGTTGATCAGTAATATGTAATGTGATATTTGATATTGTTACTTTGCTGGATTCACTGAGACACATGTCCAACAACCTTGGTTTATAAAGGAAATTACAGAAATTTGAGCTAACAAAACAGAGACTGGATGCCTGTGTCCATGAAAAGCTCCTGTGCTTAATATGGTCTAATCAGCTCTATTTCATAAATGACTTCTTAAACATTAAACATAGAGCTGTATGAAAAAAGCTTACATCCGCTAAGACAAAGAGGGAGTCTTCATCTTACTTGTAATACTTCATCATGCGAAGTATGGCTGCTGTGCCAACCTTGTTGTTAGTCAAAACTCCCTCACTTTCTATCTGCTGGATGAGTGTCCTTATACCAAGGTTCCTTTGGGCTTCTGGCTGGAGAAATAATTAACAATCCTTCTGCCTTTGGTTATGAGGGCCTGACTTTATGGAACGCCAGGACTGCCATAATGAATTAATTAAATACACCATTAAATAATTAATTAAATGTGTCAATAATTAATTAAAATTGGAATTAATTAATTAAATAAATAGTTATGACACATGTAATTAATTAATTATTGACACATTTAATTAATTATTTATGTATTTCACATTTTAATTAATTATTGACACATTTAATTAATTAATTATTGACACATTTAATTAATTATTTATGTATTTCACATTTTAATTAATTATTGACACATTTAATTAATTATTGACACATTTAATTAATTATTTAATGATATATTTATTTATTTCATTTTGGCAGTCCTGGCGCCTGGCTCTCATCATGAAATAATTTTATCTGTCAGCCTCACCCATCAAACTCAGGAGGCGGGGTTAACGCTGCCCATGCAGCTTCTCTAACATTTGATTGGTTGCCGTGCAAAGTAAGTCAAAACAGGTCGATCCTAGATAATTGATTGCTTGTGTAGACTTGGGGCAGCCAGGTATCCCAGAATGCAGATCAAATCACAGGCAGCAATGGTGGTGGTGTAGTTTTAAAATACCCCGTTTTTCTGTCACCAGCTACACTTTTAACAGTGTTTTAGCCGCGAATGTCGCGACGTATGTCTGGTCAGGTTGTCAACATAGAACATGTTTGCAAAAGTGCTCAGATGTTTTCAGAGATTTCACTAGCTCTGCTAACAATTAGCATGCAGAGTGCACCGAGGGGGTTACGTTAACCGGTTTGTTTACATATTCCACTCTCCGTGTTCCACATGTTGCATTCGCAGATTCTCATTTTCACCGAACGATCGTCTCTTTCCGCCTGGTCTTGTGTCTCTGTGCTTCTGTAACATAAAGAACGAGCTGACATTTTTCTCACGAAACCAGCGATCAGCTCAACAGATCCTCAGTTTACCTGCATGCATCCTCCTCCTCATCTGTCAGCTGTTTAACACCTGCTGCTAATTCAAGAAACACGCCTACGTTACCTGGTGATAGTCACAGTTTAACCGGGCAGCCGGTACTCGATATAAAGCAATGTCAGCGCATTTTTCTGCACAAGATAAGTAAATATAGTGTTTTCCCCGAGCGCAGAGCTGCTGGAGCTTGTTTCCTTACAGAGCACTTTATAGGCGAACAGCTTTATCAGCGGCTGATGTCCAATCACCGGCACACAGCTTTCAAACCTCAGCTGAGTTTTAGCTCTCAGTGGTTAAACGCTGGACTTCATTCACTCAGGTTCTGTCTGTCGGGTCACGTTTACTTCGCTGTTTTATTTACAACTGAGCAAATCGGTTTGGCTGAGGTTAAAGTTACGTTTCATAACTGCATAGTTTCACAGACGTTTAATGGTTCACTGGCACATGTGTTAGACTGAACTATCATCTAAATATCATCTGTTTTTTAATAGTTATTCAACTGTATTCTAAGCACCAGCTGTCTGTTAGAATGTGATTTTTTTTCTCTCTCTGTTGGCAGAGGTATAAAAATGCGCAGGAAAATCTGACGTGCATGGCAAACTTCACCGACGATATTTAGGGAGGAATAAACACACATCAAACATAAATGAACCATTTGCCTGTCTCCATAATTGAGAGCATTTTCTCTTCTTATGTCAACACTCTCTCTCTCTCTCTCTCTCTCTTTTTTTTTTTTTTGCTTTTTCGGTCATGTTATGTTTACCTGTCAAAGGCTTGTTACAAACTATGAAACACATCGTGCAGACTTCTGGATGTTAGAAGAAAACTAATACTGCTCATGAATGAGACTAAAGGTGTCCTGTAAAGCTAAACATGTTAATAGGACCTCCCTATTTATATCATAGTTTATGATATAGCACGTGTATTTCAGTAATAGCCTGCTGAGGCCACTATACCTGCTGGCCTCATATCAAATGTGAAGGCAGAATGAGTCTATGTTTGAGGTTTGTTTATATCTAATCTTCCTTTTCAAACATTTAAACAGCAGCGAGTCTGCAGCTGAGGGAATACAAACTCAAATTGTCGGAACAGGTTTGCTGGTTTCTTGGATTCATTTGGTGATTTATTAAATGTATAACTGTTATTCTAATCTGCTGCTGAGTCTCTTACACTTTTCTTTATGCTGTATATTTTCACGTCTTTGGAATAGTTGGCAGTTAGATAGTCAGCTGGGAAACTTTGTGTTAACTCATGGAGCTGAGGATATCGTGGATATGCTGACCTCGCTCCGTGGTGTACAGAGCGAGGTCAGCATGATTAATATTCACAATAAAAATATTAGCCGAACATCATGAAGTCTGTATGTGTTTCATAGTGTCGAACAACCTTTGTACAGTTAAAGCCAGCAGTTACTACATGACGGAAACACCAACGTTATCTCTTTTATGCGTTTATACACAGGTCACGCTGATTACTGAACAAAAACCCAAAGATCAGATGTTAAACAGATTTATTTGCTCTCTCTCCTCCTTAAACATGTTTTTAATGTTAGTTAGAATTCAGAATTGGCGACTGAAACACGTAGGACACATAAGAACATCAGGAAATAAAACACCGATAAATATAACCTCAGTAAAAGAAGTCAGCGGGGGTTACTACAGCTGTGTACCGGGGCCTACGCTTTGTCGGTGGGATTGCTTGCGAGGCGAGCGGGTCTATCCCGCGCTTTGCCGTAAGACTGGGCAGACATCTCCGAAATCATCGAAACACTTTTGCAAAGAGGCTGTATCTTGACAAACCGACACATGACACATGAAGATTAAACCACTACATTCTCGGCTAAAAAAATATTAAAACGGTATTTGGTAACACACAAACAGGGTTTTTCAAAGCTCAGTTCTGTTAGCTTCCACATGCCGGTTGTTGTGTGCTAGAAACAATGGCCACCAGGCCAAAGCAATGGTTTTGACTCGATCAGCGTTAACCCCGCCCCCTGAGTTTGATGGGTGAGGCTGACAGATAAAATTATTTCATGATGAGAGCCAGGCGCCAGGACTGCCAAAATGAAATAAATAAATAAATCATTAAATAATTAATTAAATGTGTCAATAATTAATTAAAATGTGAAATACATAAATAATTAATTAAATGTGTCAATAATTAATTAATTAAATGTGTCAATAATTAATTAAAATGTGAAATACATAAATAATTAATTAAATGTGTCAATAATTAATTAATTACATGTGTCATAACTATTTATTTAATTAATTAATTCCAATTTTAATTAATTATTGACACATTTAATTAATTATTTAATGGTGTATTTAATTAATTCATTATGGCAGTCCTGGCGTTCCATATGACTTAAGCGCTCACTGATATCAATACCTGTGAGTTTGTGAAAGTGGTTCGAAAGACCTTTCCAAGTAAACAAGAATGGCCACTGCTCCTGAATTTCAGCTACTGAAAGTGAGGGGCAACTGTTGATAAGCTGGCGCTGAGAAATATATGTGAGGCACATGTAGTCATCCACATCAGGTCTCTCCACAGCTCCAAGTCCTTGTGAATTAAAAATTGTTAACAGGATGACTTTCTTTTCCTCTAAAGAAGCTGGCATTTCCTCCTCAGGAAGTTCAACTGGCTAATATAACCATAGCTATCTACAAGGCATCTAACTTTTTAGGTGAGGTTGCATTACTGTTGGGACTGCAGTCTTCCTCATTCCTGGTTCTCTTTGTTTCACAAAGTTTCACTGAACATGTTATCTTGATTAACATGTTCAACTCTAGATTTGATGCTTCTTAGTAGTGAATAATGTCCACAACCCAGTCTTTCTCCCTTTTCAGTAAAATCTGCAAATGTTTGAGGGTATCTGTTTACAATGATCTTAGCAACCTCTTCACAAGATGCACGTTTAGGATTTCTGCAGTGAACTTGCATGGCCTCCACAACAATTCTAACCATACTTCTCCTGTCCTCTGGATAAGTTGTCTCCTCTTGTGATTGCATGCAACAGTTGGAATGGAAATCTTTCCCAAGCTCCAGAGTAATGGTGACATTCAAATTCTTTGGTCTGTTGCCATCTAAAAATAAGAGAGAGAGATCACTGGAAAAGCAACTTTATATGGCTATTTCCAGTGTTGGGACCAACGCGTTATTAAGTAATGCGTTACAGTAACTATGTTATTATTGTGGTAACGAGCACGGTAACTAGTTATTATATTACGCGTTTCTTACTGAGGTGAAAAGGAACAGTTTGTCCCGTAATTCAGCTACAATGAAAAAGACACAAAGCTGGAGTTATTCTGTGTCTTTGCTGCACAGCTGCCTCTTCTTCTTTCATTCTCCCCCCTCCCTCTCCCATTTCTACTTCAATCATGAAAACTGATCAATGATCAGCTGATCGGCTCTCTTGTTTGTTTATTGCCCACTTTGCGCCAGAAAGAGGAAACCAGCGGATATCACGCTAAACAACAGCAGCACGTTTAAACTTGATCAGCTATTGTTAGAATTTATTTAATATTAATTTCTAGTATCAGCTGATGTTTGCTGGAGCCACAGCTGTAAAAAAGCTGCTGGTCATGATATCGGTTTGGATATGTGGTTAGAGGGAAACATGAAGATGAAACCAGGAGATGTCCTTACTGGATCATCAGAGCTGAACAGGTGATGGAGAAACAGGTTTACCTTTTAGGTGACATGAATGAGTTGAAGGGAAGTTATGAACTGTTTCTGAGAGACAAATAACCCCAGGATCCTTTTTTAGGTAGCTGACAGCTGGTAACTGTGCAGGGGCGGATCTAGCAAAGTGTTGCCAGGGGGCCAGGTAGGGCATTAACAGGGAAAGGGGGGCACAAAGAAATACTTTTCTTTCTTATTCTCATTTAAAATGTCTAGCTTTTAAAAAGATAATTATCTGAATCTTACAAGAAACGATTGATAGATTGATGCATATATACCATCAAAACAGTGTATATCACTGTCACAACAGTGTTTATTTTCATTCAAAGGCTTTATGATTTTTCCTATAATGGTGGGCCAGTCTCTAGTCAAAATGTCCAGGCCAATTTTCTGTCCCAGTCCAGCTCTGTATGCAGCTCATCTGCAGTCTGGTGTTACCTACATCTTCCTATTCAGAAGGCAGAATTTCCGAGTTCTGAGTACAATCGAAAGCACCACGACTGCAGTTTTTGTGTTGGATGTAAAAGGCACACATGACGCTGTGACGTAGGCTAGAATCATGGCAGCAGTCAATGACGGTCCAGGCATGGGATTTCTCTCGTGGAAATATGCACATTATCTTTTCCTTTCTATTGGTAGGTGGCACAGTGCACTTGTGGCAAGTAAGCAAGCTAGAAGACTGGCAAAGTTATGGAAGAAACACATTAACAAGAGAATTCTGAGTAAAACCAAAGTTACTTTCCCTAGTAACTAGTTACTTTGAAAGTAATGAGTAACATGAAGTAACTGAGTTACTTTTGAGAGAAGTAACTAGTAATGTAACTAAGTTACTATTTTAAAGTAACTTACCCAACACTGGCTATTTCAACAAATATGTCCTCACTAAAAGATGAACCCTGCAATTAGGATTGAGTACTAACAGAAAGACAGTTTTGGGGACCTTGTCTGAAGATGAAAATCAATGCCAGGACTCCAAAATAACTACAAACTCAAGGTCTTGCTTCAAAAGTTGAAAAATACATCGAAAAATACAGTATATTTTACAATTTGTCACAATTTCCACCCTTAGTCCTACCATCACCAATGAAAGGTTAATGGTGTTAGATTCAGTGTCTACTTTTGTTTCGTGCATTGCACAGCTGCAAAGATTCTGAAATTCCTCTATGATGCTCTGTATAGTGCTGGTTGGCAAGAGCATTTTAGCCTGCATTTTTAAATGACACAAGTCTTCTAATAGATTAACTGTGTCCTTACTTACTTACTGAGCACTTAGTTCCTCCCACGCCGAGCGGCGGATTGGGCAGCTAGTGATCTCCATCGATGTCGGTCGGCAGCGACTGCTTCAGCTTCGTCCCAGGCAATGTCGACAGTTCTCAGATCGTCCATGAATGTCCGACGCCATGTGATCTGTGGTCAGCCTTGCTTTCGCTTGCCAGTGCGTGGACACCATGTAATGGCAATCTTAGCTGGGCGATGAGGGGGTAGGCTACATCGGCTAACGGGCGGGTGCCTGCTCTTCGTAGGACCTCCTCATTTGTTATTCGGTCTCGGTAGGAAATTCTCAGGATTCGCCGCAGGCCACGTTGTTGAAGCATGTTCAGGTGCTGAGTAATTGCACTTGTTGAGCGCCAGGTTTCACTAGCGTATAGTGCAGTAGGAAAGACGATAGAGTTTAATAGTCTGATCTTGACCCTAACATTTAGGGAGGTCGAGTTCCAAATAGGATCTGTGGCACAGAATAGTTGATGGCCATGTTGTTCTCCTGCTTTGCAGCTTTGTTTGAGTCTGAATTGCGTCTTAAACATTCAAAACTAAGAAAAGCAGATCAATATTTTATTCTTGTTGTTATTTAATGGTAGTTAGCAACCAGCAAAAGGAGCATTAACCACCTCGCCCAATATTTTCTATCCCCATTGTTGTTTTGAAAGTGTATACCCGACGTGTGCGTCATACGTCACGTTGTACGTCAGGTGAAGGTGTGGTGTCGGCTATCGCTATCGTAGTGTGTGTGAGAGCGTTTCAGTAGTGTGTGTGAGAGCTAAAATTTCAGTAGTGTGTGTGAGAGCTAAAATTTCAGTAGTGTGTGTGAGAGCGTTTCAGTAGTGTGTGTGAGAGCTAAAATTTCAGTAGTGTGTGTGAGAGCGTTTCAGTAGTGTGTGTGAGAGCGTTTCAGTTGTGTGTGTGAGAGCGTTTCAGTTGTGTGCGTGAGAGCGTTTCAGTAGTGTGTGTGAGAGCTAAAATTTCAGTAGTGTGTGTGAGAGCGTTTCAGTTGTGTGTGTGAGAGCGTTTCAGTAGTGTGTGTGAGAGCGTTTCAGTAGTGTGTGTGAGAGCGTTTCAGTAGTGTGTGTGAGAGCGTTTCAGTAGTGTGTGTGAGAGCGTTTCAGTAGTGTGTGTGAGAGCTAAAATTTCAGTAGTGTGTGTGAGAGCGTTTCAGTTGTGTGTGTGAGAGCGTTTCAGTAATAATGTCCCTTACGGCACCTCATATCCCTGACCTGCTGTTCATCTACACCAAGCGGTGCAAGATCAAAGCTAGGAAGATCATGATCAACCTCTCCCATCCCAACAATGGACTCTTCTCACTGTTGAGGTCTGGGATGCGCTTCCGCTCCCTTAAGGCGAAAACAGAGAGAATGAAGAGGAGCTTCTTCCCCCAGGCTATTCGGGCCCTGAACCAGGTGTAGGACTGGACTCTCCCACACACATTACATCACTATATGACTGGACTCTCACACACATCACATCACCACACGCACTCTGGTTTTTCTTCATGCACACTTCCTATAATTTATAATCTCTTTCTGCTATTTGCACTTTTTTTTTTACTGTAAATTTCTAAGTTAAATCTGTAAATTTTGTATAACCTGTGAATTGTAAATACTGTAAAAGCACTGTCATTTAATGGTCGGGCATTGCATTGCACAGCTACAAGCATTTCACCTCATGTCATACTGTGTATGGTTGTGTGTGTGACAAATAAAATTTGAATTTGATTTGAATTTGAATTTGATTTGAGTTTGAATTTGATGCTTGCAGAGGGGAGGTCACGATAAGAGCTTCCTGAGTTGACATTTCCCATGTAATACACCATAAAGTCAGTTTGGACTCAGGACTTCCTGAGCTGTCGGTGAACATGAAAGTACCATCACTCTTGACAAAATTACGCTTTTATCTACCATCATCTATTTTCAAACTGTGTATTGTAGTTATTAGGGGTGCAATGATACACAAAATTCACAGTTTGGTTCGATACTTTGGTGTCAAGGTTCGATATTTTTTCGATACAAAAAAATGTTCATGCCTTTTTAATTTGTCATTTATTAAAATTATAAATATATTTTAACTCAAAAGTACAGTTTTTAAATTTAATGTTGCTGAAACAACAAAATAATAAAAAAAATAAATCTATCTGATCGAGAAATCACTCATCTTTGGAAAAGAGAGTTTATTACAGAGAAATGGCTCTTTCCAAAATAAAAGCTATACTATACGCTTCTTCTGGGCTATATTCTCAGCAGCATATTAAACGTATCAGGTCCCCATAAGGAGAATCATGTGCTAACGGCTGTCTAAATGACTTGGGTAAAGTTTGTAGCATGCGTGCTTGTTGTTTTTGTCTGCTTCCACTTGTCTTTGCACTAGGATGATGTCGTCGTAAATGTGCAGTCATATTCGTTGTGTTCCCACTAGTGCTGTCAGCGTTAATCTCGTTAAAATTACATTAACGCCATAATGTCGCAAATTTCCATTAACAAGTTACCGCGGATCGCCCTGTGCTTGGGGCTGGACGGCGTGAACACGTTAACAATTTAACTGCGCTAACGCAGTAGTTCCCACCAGTTGAGCATTGTGTGGCACATCCGACATACTGTTTTACTTTTGTCCATGATGCGCTTACCATCAGGGTCATGCTTCACATGAAAACCAAGATAGTTCCAAACGCCACATCTTTTTTTTTTTTTTTTTTTTTTTTTGCCTGTCCCGTTTGGCTCTTTTGCCATCAGAATTGTTGTCTAAAGGCAAAGAAAGATGCCCAACGGATTTACTTTACCAAATTGACCATCCCAGCCTTGCCATAATGGTCCATTTGATTCACCTTTTATTGTTTATTTTATTTTCACTTACTGAACATGGGACAGACTTGACTGGGGGAAAGAAGGGGAGAAAGAAAGAGGGAAAGAGAAACAGCTGAGAAGAGGGACGGGGGAGAAGGGCAAAAACCAAAAACCAACAGAATGAGCAGAAAAAGAAAAAAAAGAAGAATAAAAGAAAAAAAAATGCATATATCATTCACCTGGGTCACCTGCTGAGAAAGAAAAAAGAAAACAAGCAGAAGAGAACAAGAGTTATAGAATAAACAACATCACAATGATATATGGGAATATGACAGTAAATATTAAACATTATTGTGCAGCACATAAGATCAACAGAACACAGTGTGCTTTGAGGTAGGAGCCAAAAAGGGTGTAGTTTGTGGGTGTGATCACCCGTGTGTACACCTGTGAGCATGGACGCGCTTGTTTTTTGTTTTTTAAAAGGTTCCTTCATGTAATGATCTGCTAGAGGGTGTGGGGGGGCCACAGCCCCGTCCTCCAGGGCATGAAGCAGGTATGGAGGAGATCAAAACTCCAGACATCCAGAGGCCCTCAGAACACAAGAGACCAAGGAAGACCAACAGAGGGGCAGCCGCGCCACTGTCCCAGAAAGAGCTGAGGAGAGTCCCAGATGAGGGCTCACTCAGCAGCCGCGGAGCAGAAGCCAGGGGGAGTTGCAGTGACGCGCCCGTGAGCTCCGCCGGCAGCCAGCCGTGCCTGAGTGACCGAGCCCCAGGCCGAGAGGCCGGGGGCACCCCACCTCCGAAGTGGCCCGAGCAAGCCCCAGGCTCCAGGGCCCGATAAGCGGAGTGAGCTGGTGTGTACCTGGACGCCCATCCCCGGACACAAAGAACCACCAACGCACCGACGTCTGAGGGAGTCCGCCACTGGCAGGGGAAGTGGTGGTGGGGGGAGATAGGCCTCCATACCTTGGAGGGCCTAAGATGTCCCCAGAGAGGTGGCGCCTGACACCCAACCTGACATATAGACACAGAAATACAGGCACACACATATACAAACATCCATTCCCACCCTCATGCTCTCATATACACTTACTCCACACTCAACCAACGTGGAGACAGACATAAAGAGACGCTGTACACACGATCACACTCCCCAAGCGTACTCTAAGCCCCGGGTCTAGGTACCCTTGCCCCTGGAGGGGGGGGAACTGCACCCAGACCCAGGTGGTGTTACCCTTTTCCCTGCAGTGGGGGGAGGCAGACCGCCCCGACTCCGCAGCAGCAGGGAGGCCCCACACTCCAGACCGCAGTCGGACGGCCAACTCCTCCTCCTAGCCCCCCCGCTCCAGCAGGTCGCAGAGAATGGGGGTGAGAGAAGACTCCAAACCTCCCTCCACCCGCTCATTGTAGTGTTGATGCATGTGTGTTCTAAGGTGCATTTAAAACCCAGGAGGGCATGGAGCTACCTGCCAGAGAGCAGCACACATCTGAATGAGGGTGGGGGAGGTTCAATTTCAGGTAGCATTGAGGCAGTTGCCATGTTGCAGCGAGCTTAGCTTCTGTCTTACTAGCTTGCGCTGTGCTCAGTGGATCTGCACTCGACAGTGCAGCCTAGGTGGAGTAGTCAAATGCAGATCCACTGAGCGCTCAACACAGACAGCATCGTCAGAAGAAAGGTTGATAAAATAATTTTAAAAATTTGTATCGTTCGATACATATGCGTACCAAACCGAAAGCACTGTATCGAATGGTTCAATATCGATACATGTATTGTTGCACTCCTGGTAGTTATGTGTAGTTTTTGAATGATTTTCCAATCAGCTTTTTTAGAAGAGGCAGAGTTCATTGGAATAAATGTCTTCTTTTTAATACTTTATAAATATGAGACTCAAAAAATCAAAAGACTTGAAGCGTTCAGGTACGTTGTGAAAAAATATTTTTTCCATCATAAAGATTGTGATGTGAAGCATCAGCAGTATTTTAAAGTTTCACTTCAGTAATGCTGCTGGGAGAAAGAAGTGTTGACACATTTTTTTTAATAGATGACTTAAAATACTGTTGTATGTTCACCAGTATGATAATGATGAAGCAGTAATCTCAGTTAACGTGGTTTTATTAACCAGCACAGCAGCAGAGAACTTACATGCTTGGATTCAATAACGGAATGGCGCCTATACCACTCAAAACATACACACACCTACACGGAGGTACGGCAAGCGGATTAGGACAAAATACCAAACTAACAGCAGGTTATCTACATCCCCCTTCTTTAGTACATCCCCAACCGGACATAAAGTTTAATGCATACTGAATAATAATAATCACAGCATAAAAGGTGACATACGCTGACCCTTAGGAACATTTAAATTTGCAACCAGATGGAAGAAATAAACATGACAAGAATATCATTTTGCTGTATAAAGTTAAATATGATTACTACTGAAAATCACCTCAAACAGAATTTAACTTGAAGCATTGACATCAGTTACTGATGGCTCAAACATCAAACCTGAAAATGTTCTGTGTTTTAACTAGTACCCAATTAATCCTTATATCTTGGATTTGGTTTGCACACACGACCAAAGCGTGTCCTGTAAACACCATCACTCTTGGAAGGTCTTGGAGAATGCAAAACATCAGAAGAGCTCTCAACATGAGTGCTGTCTTTAAACTGTTCTACATCATTGTTTTCACCCACAACCTGCAGTCCATCATAATGATGATGATCAGTGTCTTTCTGAACAGTAACAGGCTCAGACACAGGCAATATGTGTCTGCGATTTCTCCTGTAAGTGTTTCCATCTGACTGTACCAGGTAGGATCTAGGTTCTTTACAAAGTTCCTTTACCACACCTGTGCGGTCATAACCCTGTGGGGTCTGTAACCTCACTACTTGTCCTTCGTTGAGAGGTGGAAGTGGTCGGCTGGATCTGTCATAACAGACCTTCTGAGTCAGTCTCTTGTTGAGTAGTTGGGCTTTCACTCTCTCAGATTCACGGTGTTGTGGTTCGAGCAGTTTGGTTGTGATTGGGAGCGTAGTTCGAGTCTGTCTGGATAGAAGTCGTTCTGCAGAGGAACCCAGGTTCACATCACGTGGAACATTCCTGAGGTTCAGCAGGTTGAGAAATACATCAGTGCCATCTCTGTGTGATTTCTCCATCAGCTGTTTAGCACTGCGCACTGCTCTCTCAGCAAGCCCATTGGATTGAGGATACTCTGGACTGCTGGTGACATGTTGAAAGTCCCACTGTGAAGCGAAGTCTTTGAAACGCTGGCTTGTAAACTGCCTGCCATTGTCTGAGATCAGAGTGTGTGGAACACCATGAACTGAGAAGTGTCTTTTCAGCTTTTTGATGACTGTCGCTGATGTCAAATCCTTTAGCAGGTCAATCTCAAACCAGCCTGAGTATGAGTCGACTACTACTAAATAGTGCTGACAGTGCCACTCAAAGATATCTGTAGCCACAGTTGACCAAGGAAGCTCTGGAACTTCATGCAGATGAAGGGGCTCTTTTTGTTGATGAGGTTTAGTGCTGTTACACACCGAGCAGGAAGTAACTGTTTGTTCAATATCTCTTGACATGAACGGCCAGAAGACGATCCCCCGTGCTCTCCGCTTGGTAGCTTCTACGCCGGGATGTCCTCTGTGCATGATGGTGATGTAGTCTCCTTGCAGTGATTTTGGGATCACAGCTTTGGAACCTTTAAGAATGATGCCATCATCCACAATCAGCTCATCCCTGAAAGGAAAATATGGATGAACTGCTGTGGGAAGGTTGTGGAGTCGTTGTGGCCAACCATGTTTGATGAACGAGCTGAGCGCTTGCAGTGTCTCATCCTCAGCTGTGTGTCCTTTAAGTTCCTCCAGGCGTGAAGAAGAGATGCAGCTCACCGTCATGACATCAAAGTTGTCCTCTTCTTCAGGCTGCTGGAAAGTGGAGCTGTTGGGAGCACGAGACAGTGTGTCAGCCAGATACATGTGTTTTCCACATTTATATGTGAGGGTGATGTTGTATTTTTGGAGCCTTAACAACATCCTCTGTAATCTGGCTGGTGCAGCGTGAATAGGTTTCTTTAGTATGGTGACCAGTGGCTGATGGTCTGTTTCTACGACCACAGGCTTGCCATATATGTAGTCATGAAACTTTGTACATGCGAAAACAACAGCCAGCAGCTCCTTTTCTATCTGAGCATATCTGGTTTCAGTGTCTGTCAGAGTACGTGAAGCATATGCCACAGGTCGCCCTTCCTGTAAGCAAGCTGCACCAAGACCATACTGTGATGCATCGCACGTTAGTGTCACAGGTTTGCTGACATCATAATATGACAGAACAGGTGGATTAGACATGTGCTCTTTAAGTGCTTTGAACGCAGTCTGATGCTGTGTGTCCCACATCCACTCGCTGTCCTTGTGTGTGAGCTGTCGCAGAGGAGCTGACAGATGGCTGAAGTTTGGAATGAATTTTCCAAGATAATTGACCATCCCCAGGAACCTCTGCAGGGCTTGGACATCTGTTGGAACTGGCATCTCTCTGATTGCGGCTGTTTTGGAAGGGTCTGCTTTAAGCCCCTCGCTTGTGAAAATGTGTCCGACATAACTGACCTGATTCAGCCGGAA
Organism: Aulonocara stuartgranti; assembly: GCF_965226115.1. NCBI lineage: Eukaryota > Metazoa > Chordata > Actinopteri > Cichliformes > Cichlidae > Aulonocara > Aulonocara stuartgranti. The sequence continues at coordinate 18,900,846 of NC_138958.1, forward strand.
TTTGCACTTTAATGGGTTTAGTCGCAGGTTTACTTCTCTGGCACGATCAAGGACTTTTCTCAGGTTGTCGTCATGTTCTTTCATGGTTCTTCCGCCGATGAGTATATCATCAACAATAATGGCACATGGATACCCAGCGAATATCTGCTCCATGGCTCTCTGAAACACCTCGCTGGCAGCGTTAAGACCAAAAGGCATTCTGAGGAACCTGAAACGACCAAAACAAGTGCTGAAGGTGGTTAGCATGGATGATTTTTGATCCAATGACACCTGCCAAAAAGAGTTCTTAGCATCCAAAACAGAGAACACAGTAGCGTTTGACATTATTGCAGCCACTTCTTCTACTGTGCGCATGGGATGGTGTGGTCTTTTCAGAGCAGTGTTTAAATCTCGAGGATTTATGCATATCCTGATTTCATCTTTGCCCTTCTTGTTGGTGGCTACCATGGAAGACACCCAGTCCGTCGGCTCTGAGACGGGAGTAATGACGCCTAATTTCTCCATCCTGACCAGCTCTGCCTTGACCCTGTCTTTCATGGCCAAAGGGATGCGATGTGCTGGGCGAACAACTGGTTTCACATCTGGGTTCAGTGTCATGCGATAGGTGACTGGCAACCTTCCAAGCTCATCAGAAAATAAGTCGCTGTATTCTGTGATAAGCTGTTGTGACAGGTCATCTGCAGACATGCTCAATTGGTGGACGTCATTGCTGAATGATACAAGTCCCATTTCTCTGCATGCACATAGTCCAAGTATTGGCTGAACATCTTCATTAATAACAAAGAATGATAGCACATGTGGCTGCCCATGCAGAAAACACTGCAGCTTAATTACACCTGAGGTTTGAATCTTGCTGCCTCCAAATGCTACTAGGTTAACGGACTTGGGGTGTGCTTTCATTTGTTTATCTGCTCTTATAATGTTAACCGTTTTCTTGGGAAGCACATTACATTTAGCACCTGTGTCCACCTTCATCTCAACAGGAATCCCATTAATCTGCACGGTGACAAAAACTTCCTCTTTGTGTTCCACATCCACATCAGTCGCATGGATTGCATATTGCAGATTTACACCATCAACGTAGAATGTGTCGTCTCCGCTGTCATCAGCTTGGTCTGGTTCCACATGATGAACTGACTTTCTGTGTCTTGCTACGTTTTGGGTAGGCCGAACAGCTCTGCACCGTTTCTTAAAGTGATTCCACTTTTTGCATGCATGACACTGCTGCCCAAAAGCTGGACATTTGCTCTTTTTTGCAGCATGAGCACCCCCACAGTTAGTACAGTTAGTGACATGCTGTGTTTCAGACCTGTCTCCTTGTATTTTCTTGTTATCTCCTCTGTGCTTTCTCGTAAATGTGGGCTGGAGCACATCAACATTTGATGCAGATTGTTGAGGAAAAGCAAGTGTTTTATTATGCTCTTCAGTCATTTCATGAATCTGGCAGACAGATATGGCTTTTGCTAGCGTTAAATCACTATCACGCAGTAGCACTTTCCTTAAATTGTCATTGTTGATGCCACAAACTAGTCTGTCTCTTATTAGTTCTTCACTCAGATCACCAAATCTGCAGCTTTTTGCTTTAATCCGTAAATCACTTACATAGGATTCAACAGTCTCGCCAGTCCTCTGATTCCGCGTGTTGAACTTGTGTCTTTCCATCGTGACATTGGTTTGAGGGCTGCACGTTTCTCTGAATTTCCTTTTGAGGCACTCAGGATCCTCCTTCGATTCTGCAGGAATGAGGACTCGTCCTCCCTCGCCGGGCTCTCTCACTTCTGGCGCGTAAACAAAAGACCGCTCCCGTTCTATAGCTTCGGGACCTGCTAAGTTGAGCAATATGTAGGCTTGTGTGCGCGCTGGCTTGTCAGAGTGTGCCGCCGCTATAAAAATGTCATACTCTTGCTCAAAAATGCGCCAATTTTCAGCAACATTACCATCGAAAACAAGCGGGTCGGGCCTCCTGAATCCTTCCGCCATGTTGTCTGCAGTCCGGATACAAAAAACGCACCCACAAAATAGACTTGAGACGGGGAAAAAAAACACCGTCAACTACGAAGTACGTGTTCCGTCGCTTCTGACACCATGTTGTATGTTCACCAGTATGATAATGATGAAGCAGTAATCTCAGTTAACGTGGTTTTATTAACCAGCACAGCAGCAGAGAACTTACATGCTTGGATTCAATAACGGAATGGCGCCTATACCACTCAAAACATACACACACCTACACGGAGGTACGGCAAGCGGATTAGGACAAAATACCAAACTAACAGCAGGTTATCTACAAATACTAAACTCTAATATCAGGGGTGTCATGGTTCTGGGTCATTTTGACCCAGTGTTTTTGAGTTCTTTTCTATTGTGGTTTATGTTTTAGGTTCCTTGGTAGTCTTAAGTTTAGTCTGTTTTGAGTTCCTTATATTGCCCGTTTAGTTTCTTGTTCACTTATGCTCCCTGTGTGTCTTTGTCCTTTGCTTCCCTTTCTGTGTGTCAGTGTTTATGTGGGTTTGTGTGTGTGTGTGTGTGTGTGTGTGTGTCTTGTTTCCCCTCCTTGTGTTTCATTCCATGTTCCCCCAGTCTATCATGTTTATCCATGTTCCCCAGCCCGTCATGTCTCTGTATTCCCCTCTCTCTCGTGCTCCCTTGCCCCCTCTCTCATCTGCCTTTCCTCCACTCCTGTGTCCAGCTTGTCTGTCAGACTTGCATTCCATCGTTTTCGGTTTTATTGTGACAGTCTCGTATCAGCTGTGTTCCCCATGTTTCAATTTCCCTCATTACCCTCCTGTGTATTTTAGTCCTCTGTCGCCATCTGTTCATTGTTGGATCGTCTGCTAATCACCCCTGTGTTTCCTTGGGTCATGAATTCAAAAATTTCCAGTTTTTTCTTGAATTTATTTTCTCTCAGTTTAGTTTCGCTAGTTCTCTCCCAGGTTATGTTGTCATTTATATTTCTATTTGTTTTTGGCCATAATTAAGGCTTGCTTTTTGTTCAGTCCTACCTCTTGTGCGTTTGCATTTGGGTCCACACCGCTATTCCACTCGGTCTGCAGCATCAGACCTTGACAGTGCGATCCAGCCATGATGGACCCAGCAGATTGCAGCCTCTCTGTGGGGTTCTGAGAGGAAATAATATGGATTGTGGAGTCACAGTGAACCGAGTGCTTGGAGCTCCCCATGAAGGAAGACCGGGAGGAAGTGACTTGCCAGTTACAAGGATGTATCTTGGGTTTTCCCTGGTTAATGGAGTTGCTACACCCCCTGATCAGGGGGTCCCTTCTCACCACCCTGCATCTTTCTCCACAGCCGCAGCCCAGCCCACTGGAGGTTTCGCAGCCTGGCCCATTGTCAGCTCATGCCATGCCTCTGCCTGCTTCAGCCAATGCTGGGGTCCCTGTGATGCACCACGCTGTTATTTTGGAGACTGTTCATGGCTCCCAAGACAGTTCTCCTTTTGTTCCCATGTCAAACTGGAATGAACAGCCGGACAGTGTTAGTCAGGTTCTTGTTTCAGAACTTAACCTTTCCTGTGACCTTGGTGTTTCTGAGCAGAATGAATATTTCAATGGTTTTGGTGTTTGTGAAGCTGACAGGAACGCTGGTGAGATGATCGTTTCAGAAATGTTCAAGGTGACTTTCATGTTTTTGGGTCCACAGAACATACGACTGCTTTTTCTGTTCCAAAACCAGATGCTGTGAAAGTCAATACTACATTCTTTGCTTCCAAGCTAGTTAAAAGTCTAAAATTGAGTGTTTCTAAGTTAACTGACCTGGTTGCCTTTCGTGCACCCAGTTTGTGTTTTACTGCTAGAAAAACGACGATCTGTTTTCAGAGCCTTCTCCTCTGCTTCTCCCTGTTCCTGTTCCCAGGGCAGCTGTGCTCCAGCCTTCCCCTGCACCTGTACCAGTGCCTCAGGTGGGAGTAGCTACCGTCCAGTCTGCCCCGGCGCCTATCCCAGTCCCCAGGGTGAGGCCAGCCAGGACACAGCAGACCTCAGACATCAGACCATGACAAGGTTGTTTTTTTTTTAAGTTTAAATAATATAACTGGTAAGACAATGAGTTTTTTTTCTCACATCCATTTGTCATGTATGCTACTTTGCTCTCTGGACTGTAAGCATTTTTGTATTAATGAAATAAACTAATTTTTCACAGTCTGCATCTTTTACTGTTTTTCTGCTCAAGTTCTCTCCAAGTTTGACAAAAACCCACAGACATCCAGAGTGAACTGGTCTTGTAAGAAGACTTGATGAAAAACAAACTGATGCTGTAACTAATTGAAAAGCAGGTCACAGCTGAGTCCAGGGCTAATAAAAATAAGACCATGTGGTGTCCAGTGTGAGTACACGTGCAGTGGAATATTCCAACACATTTGAAAGACTCATTGTGTAACTCAGAAGGCGACTCCCTAAAATAGAGGCAGAGAAGTTGTATGGTTCAGTCCTTGCTGCAAGTAAAACCTGTTGAAACCTTGATTCTGTGAGTCTGTGGTCATTTGCTTGAGTGTTACTCCAAAGTGTAAAATCCAGTTGGTTTATTACACATGGCCAGAAGTGCAAGTCACCTTTAACTGATATAGCCTCACACACACATTTTTGAAGCTTTTGTGTACAATGGTTCAGCTACAAATGTAATTTCCACTTTTGGATTAAGATCACTCCTGATTTCTTAACAAATTAAGCATGTCATGTCTTTATTATGTTCTTATTTATAAATGTCTACACAATAATAGACACCATGTGCTCTGTGACATTATGGCCTTCTACTTCTCTTCTACTCACAACCTCGTGGTTTGCATATTGGTTTGCATATTACATGCCCAACCTTTCAGGTTGTTATGAATGGCTCCTATTTCTACCAATTTGTTATTCAAAAGCAAATCACGTGCCTTTTTTATTTTCTGTATGATGGAATGACTTAAGACACAAGTTATTCAAACAGTTAGAAAAGACAGCGTGATGGCCATAGTACTTGATGTGGGTCCAATATGTTTCTGAATGTAAAATTGCAAAGAACTTTTGGATGGGATACAACATTTTGTACCGTAGAACCAGCTGAATCATTCCTCTCTTGTACTGTGAGATGTACAAGGTGGGCCATTTATATGGATACACCGTAATAACATGGGAATGGTTGGTGATATTAAAGTCCTGTTTGTGAGGGGGCAAACTCAAGATGGGTGGTGACCATGGTGGCCATTTAGAAGTTGGCCATCTTGGATACAACTTTTGTTTTTTCAATAGGAAGAGGGCCATGTGACACATCAAACTTATTGGTAATGTCACAAGAAAAACAATGGTGTGCTTGGTTTCAACGTAACTTTATTCTTTCATGAGTTATTATTTCTGTATTACTCATGTCAGCACGTCTTAAACATATATACTTTACACTTAGCAAGAGTAGCATTAGGTAGTTAACTACCTCCTTAGTTAGCCAACTACCTAACGCTATTATAACAGTGTCTAACAACAAAAGTGACATTAGTTAAGAAAACCTCAACTATAGTTTCGGACGACATAAAACACAGTTTAAGAAAACATGTAATATAGAGAATTGACATCAAATGAAGGACATAGCGGAGTAACGTAGTGTTTGCATTTGACTTTAGCTAGCGTTTCTTTGTCGGTTAATTTATGTTTTCTTACCTTCGTAGTTGTGTATATATGATGCAGCATATAATTGAAATCCTTTATCTAATTTGCTGGCGGGGGTAGTCGTCACTCTGCTAATCCGATGAACATCAGTGATGTTCAATTTTGGGAGCTCTTGTAGGCAGCGAGTGTAGAACGTCGCCATGGTTTAACCACACCGGAAGCACTGGGGCAGGACTACATAGAACACAGAAGTGATTGTGTAAATAGTCCATTCTGTTTACATTATACATGCTTCTCTTAGGCAGTATCATCAGAAGGCATAGAATACATTTTCACTGCTATGCAATTGATACTTTTACTAGTGAAACTACAGGGATGTCTTAGACAGCTAAACACCTCTGATTTTCTGCTTCTAAATTTAGATAAAACTGAGATTATTGTACTTGGTCCTAACAATCTCGTCACATGACATCAGCATTATTTATATACAAAGAGAAAAATGTTTCTTTTTTTTACATAGAAAAAGTTGTTAGTTCACAACTCATCACGAGACAGGGCCAAACCGATTACATGGGTTTCACAGGGTAAGTCTGTCGGAGCACTGTCAGGAGAGTTGCTGAAATAAAACAAAAAATCTTCCTCATCATCAGTGTTGATAGTCCACAGTTGTGGCCATGAGACGGCTCCTGCATTGTGTTGGTCTTTTTAAACAAGTTAATAAAGTGGTGTGAAATTTCAATCTCAGCACCTCCAAACTTATAATCTGAAAATTTTAGGAAAAAAAACAAAACTCTGTAGTTTGATATTGTCATTACAGATAAATGGTAAATGGCCTGTATTTATATAGCGCATTACTAGTCCCTAAGGACCCCAAAGCACTTTACACATCCAGTCATCCACCCATTCACACACTGGTGATGGCAAGCTACATTGTAGCCACCCTGGGGCACACTGACAGAGGCGAGGCTGCCGGACACTGGCGCCACTGGGCCCTCTGACCACCACCAGTAGGCAACGGGTGAAGTGTCTTGCCCAAGGACACAACGACCGAGACTGTCCAAGCCGGGGCTCGAACCGGCAACCTTCCGATTTTCTGAGCCTGTCAAGTCCTTCTTTTGACCCATTTTGCCAAAGGAAAGGAAGTTGCCTAATAATTATGCACACCTGATATAGGGTGTTGATGTCATTAGACCACACCCCTTCTCATTACAGAGATGCACATCACCTAATATGCTTAATTGGTAGTAGGCTTTCGAGCCTATACAGCTTGGAGTAAGACAGCATGCATGCAGAGGATGATGTGGACAAAATACTCATTTGCCTAATAATTCTGCACTCCCTGTATGTCAGGTTCCGTCTCAGGCTCGTAGCCGAAAACTAGCTTTACTTTGTTGTCTCGGTCAACTTTGCTAGCGAGAGACAGAGAGAGGCGTTGAAAGACTGCTCCAACGGAACTTATTGTTTTCGGAGGAAAACACGAACACGGCGTACAGTCGAGTCTTAATAGCTTACTTACAACTGGGCTCGTCAGGCACTCTTTTTGGCTGCAGTGGTTATTATTACATTTACATGTTTCCAGCTCACGCTTCTGGTCAGTGACAATTCGTACTTTTCTTCTCTTTTTCTCCCTACCTTGCTCACAGACACATAACAGGTACGGCAGTCCATTCTCCCCGCAGCATGGACTACACTGCCCATGATGCTACATTCTTTAGGGCTGTGCCTGTAACACTCTGCCTATTGCCTTCATATTAAATAACCTTTGTGAATAATTTTTTTTACAATATTTCTTCACGTCATCATGCGGGCCGCAAGTAGGGGTGACATTGGTCATGAGATTGAGACACAGGCACTACAGCCTTTTAATGCGTGTTTTGTTTGGGTTTCCACCAGCGTGGTGAAACGTTTCTCCCACAAAACGTTACATCCAGATGAACAGAATCAACTTTTGGACACAAAACACCATTAAGAATTATTGCTCCTTACCCTAATTTAATTTCTATTACATATCTCAAAGATGTTATAAATATTATAACTTTATGAATGGTATAAAAATATGACTGTCATAAATCTTTATTACTTCCAATCATAAATCATAGGGCCATTACGCATTCTTTGACACAAAGTATTTCACATCACCCTCTTGTGGAATTTAATTTTCACCATGATTTCAATAAAATATGAGATGAAATCTGTGTTTAGAACAGCTGTTCAGCTCACCACATGTCCAATAAATATGAGACTAACTATACAGTGACGTGACTCTATGCAGTCCTGTGAAAAACTTAAGCACATCCCATAAGTCAGAAGCGCAGGACTTAAAGTTATTGTTTTCTGTGTTCTGTGTTTATAATACATTTAATCAAAAAAATATTTTTTGCTAGTTTTCTGTGTTGGAAAATGTACACGTGGTAAATATTACAAGCACTAAAAATGATACTTGTCATCTTTAAATGCTTCAAATGGCTCACACGCCACAAATTCGAGCATCCTCTTTGTATTGGTTTAGGACTGCTAACGTCTCACAGTCACAGAGGGGCTTGTGCATGATTCAGGTTTGTGCTTCATCCTCTGTCTGTGATTTAACTTCAGTTTTTTCTTGAACTTAATCTCATTGTAATCCCAAAGAATCCGATACAATTCAGGAATCTTACTTTCAGCCTTTTATTTTGTTCACACTGTTTCTGTGACTGGTGCTTCTTATAGTACAGTTCTTTGCAGTGCTCCCAGTTCCGTCTCTCTCCTGCAACCGCCCACGTCGCCCGTATCAAAAACCGCTACTGCCTGCAGGCCTGACAACAGGAGATGTATCACTCAGTCGCCACAGCAGTCGCTTCATTGTTCTGACACACACAACAAAACTATTGAATACACTACACACTAACTACACAAGATTTGCGCTAAACGTCCCAAATCTCTCACATCTCAAAACACCGGCGTCAATCCTAAAACTTCCCCCCGTTTCTTAACAGGGCTTTGGAGTTGACGTCACGCCGCAATGTATTGTGGGAGCGCGGCACCATTTCCGGGTCCACAAATCAAAACAAACGCACTGTGTTGGAACAACGACAACAAGAAACATGCTTAAAAGCAGCTGAAAAGAAAACGGACGGTATAGAGACCGATTGCGTCCAAAATGTGATGTCCACATATGTGGACGCCAGGTCCTAGGAGGTTAATGAGGCAGTTAAAGGTTGTAAACCTGTAATGGAGAAAGTGCGGGATGTCCTGCTAATTGTGGTTTACCAACTTTTTCATTCTCTGAAGCTGCTGTATTCACTCTCATATATATATATGGTGTGCATATATTGCAGAAACAAAAATATTAAAACAATGTTCTTACACTACAGTTAAAAAACGTTTTAAGGCACATCACTCAAACACAAAAATCCCCACCTTTAGACAGCTTTCTGTCAGTAGGGTGTGGTGGTTTACATTACATGATCCCTGAAGGTTCTAGGAAGGGACTAAGTAAATATCCAGAATAGAGTGTATTTAAATGCTGCTGCTGCTTTGCTTCTGATTTAAATGACTTGGGGGATGCCAGGCCAGAGCTATCCATCAAATTAGTTGGGACCTGGATGGCAGGTTTTGAACAGACCTCTGAATCACCACTGGTGTCTTATAGAGGGATCATAACCAGAGTGAATTTCAAAGATTCCCTGCTAACATCTACCAAGGTAAGTGCTGCTGTACAAACAGGTCCGATGAATGAATGACAGAGACTTATATTTATAAAGAGATGAAGAGAAAACAGTGTGATAGCCACGTAAGTTGTGGACTTTATCAGTTGGGCTGATTTCAGTTTTAATCTGCTGAAACTGTATATTAAAAGCAGTTTAACTTCCTGAGACTAGCATGTATGCATGTACAACTCATTCTCTAATTTTTCTTTCGTCATTTTAGAGCAATTTCACTAAAACAACCATCTGAGACTTAGGTTAACACATTACGTCTTTGTCTGATTTTGATTTTGTTGTAATGTTTTACACTGACTGACAGCAAATAGTAGTAAAATTTATAGCTGACAAAATATGTAGTGAGCAAAGTGACAATAAACACAGCTCAACTGAAAGAGAACTGAATTGGTTTAACTCCTGTTTTCATGTCAGTGATTGAAAACCATGATTAATTAAACTGTCACATAGATATAGGAACAAGTATAGATAAAAAAAAATAATTAAAAAAGGCAGCTCATTAAAGAAGTATTCCTGTATAAACTGGACCACAGGCACTGTAGTGTCTGAAAGTACTTGGTGTCATAACAGCTGTGTTAGGCAGCCAGGAATGGACCCAAAATCCAAACTAAACTCAAAACACAGCTTTATTGCTGGAATTATTCATTATAAACTAAAACTGGGAAAACACTTTAAACTAAACAGACAGACTAGCAGAAAACCCAGCATTCAGGGTGATCACAACAACCAGCGGAGGAAGAGGCAGACATTAAAAGCACAAGGCAAACGAAGGAATAGACCACAGGTGGGAACACAGCTGAACATAGTCTAACTAACGAGACGGGGAACCAAGACAGATCATGACACTTAATTGCTAAAGAGTTATTACATCTACATTTTTGAAACAGCCGTTTATAGAGGAATTAACCTGAAATAACCAAAATGCTATTTATGTCATCAAAGATCCATTTAGACTGGTCTACACTGTTAGTGCTCTTTAAACATCAAAATAAACTAAAACTCAATACGCTGGGTCAGATGACCCGAGATCGTGACAAAGGGATCAGACACTGACAGTGTTGGGAAGGTTACTTTTAAAATGTATTCCATTACAGAATACAGAATACATGCCCCAAAATGTATTCTGTAACGTATTCCGTTACGTTACTCAATGACAGTAACGTATTCTGAATACTTTGGATTACTTAATATATTATCATGCTTTTTACAACAACGTGAATGTACTATTGCTGTGTGATTTATTACTATTACTGAAGGTCCGCGACTCCGAACTGTAGTAAAGGGACCTCTGACTAATACGGCGGGGTCCCTGTCGGCTCGTAGCTGAAAAATAGCTTTACTTTGTTGTGTGGGTCAACTTTTCTTGCGAGAGACAGAGACAGGCGTTGAAAGGCCGCTCCAACGGAACTTATTGTTTTCGGAGGAAAACAGGAACACGGTGTACAGTCGAGTCTTAATAGCTTACTTACAACTGGGCTCGTCAGGCTCTCTTCTTGACTGCAGGGGTTATTATTATATTTACATGCTTCCAGCTCCCATTTTTCCTCGATGACAACTCGTACCTTTCCACTCCCCTTTTTCTCCCTCCTCGCGCTCACAGACCCATAACGTGTATGGCAGTCCATTCTCCCTGCAGCACGGACTACATTGCCCATGAGGCTACATTCTTTAGAGCTATGCTTGTAGCATTCTGCCTGTTAGCTTAGCACAACAACAACAACAACGAAAAGGCGCTCTCTCACCCAGGAAACACACAGTCGCAGAGAGAGAGAGAGCGTCGCCCTGTAACCATGGCAACTGTAACACTGCCGCCTGGGACAACAGAACGTAGCTGTCAAACAAAACCCAAACAGTCCTGACCCGCGACAAAATGAAGCAGGAAAGTACCGCAGTGTAATCCATTTATTTCAACAAAGTAACTGTATTCTGAATACCAACTTTTTAAACGGTAACTGTAACGGAATACAGTTACTCATATTTTGTATTTTAAATACGTAACGGCGGTACATGTATTCCGTTACTCCCCAACACTGGACACTGAACACAGTGTATGATCTGCCAAAGAAGAACAAAAGACAAAAGCTATCTCACTATTCAGTTTGCTCTCACTTGCACTCTTATTTTGTAAATGTCATTACACCAATTTATTTAAATTAGTATTTCTATTGTTTTGTGTTCTTTTCTTTTTAAATAATAGGACATTTCACTTGAAATTTGAAATGTTTTATTGATTTCTTTAAACACACAAGCACCTATATCTGTGCAATTTATTCTAGTTGTGTTTAATGAAGAGTTTATTGTTCCCAGCATTTATCAGTAGAGCGTTATGTGGACACAGTAGACGCTGCTCTTCCTCACTATAAAATTTCTGTTCTGTGTCCTGTCTGTGCAGGCTTTTTGTCCACTTTTCTCCTGTGAAAAACACAATGACGAAGCACGTTGCCCTCTTGCTCATTCTTTTCCCCGTGTGTGGACATCTGCTGGACATCAAGTATTATAATAAACCTTACAAGTGTAACTGGGCAGATGCACTGGCATACTGCAGGGAGCACCACACTGACTTGGTCCGAGTGAGAACTGCAGAAGAGAATGAAGCTCTACAGCACTCTGGATGGATCGGTTTGTCCCGGAAGGATGCAACAAGTCCATGGAAATGGTCCAGAGGAGGCGAAATAGCCATCGTCACACCATGGGATGGTACATTTTCATACTATGTTTCTTACTCCTTAGATGTTACAAGATCAAACTTACTGGTAATTATACCAAACTTATTTGCATTGTGACCTGAAATCAATTTGAGACATTTTGAGCATTCAACAATTTGAGTGGTGAGAAAGGATCAGATTTACAGTGTGGAGCAGTGTTGTCTACCACAGTGTTGACTGTAATGAGTTTCATGAAGTCCCAAACCAACTGTTTCAGCTGGAACTTCAGCAAGGAGGGTTTGTTAGACACATAAACACTGTACTGGTAAAATGATTTGATACTGAATCTAGATAAAAATAGACCTTTAAAACATCTCTGAAATCCAGCCGTCTTTTTTGTCTATTGTACTTCGACTTCTTGCAGCACCAAACGACAATGAAAACTGTGTGAACAGAAAAAGCGACGGAAAATGGGAAAGCAAGAGGTGTGATGAAATACGTGATTTCCTATGTTATGAGGAAAAGCTGATTCTGGTGAAGGAGAATAAAACATGGGAGGAGGCATTAGAACACTGCAGGTCTCTGGATGGAGTGGTCACAGAAGATCCAGCCTCTTCATACAGGAACCACGGCTATGACCTGGCCTCCCTGATCACTCCAGATGACTACACCACTGCACGAGAGACCACAAAAGAGGCTACCACTGATGAGGTTGGGCAGTTTTCTGCATGCGCTTCTGTTGGTTAGAGACTCATAACTATACTTACTGTAACTTTGTTTGTTTCTCTTTGTTTACTGTTGGCAGGTGTGGACAGGCCTGTGTAACCTGGCTGGTGAGTGGCTGTGGGTGGGTGGAGAAGAAATGCAATATAAGGATATCCCAAAATGCCCAACCGAGGGCCTCTGTGGCGTCCTCGAGAAGAATGGTAGTTCACCCTACGGCATAAGAAACTGCCAGCAGAAAAGGAACTTTCTCTGTTCCAAAATGAATTAAGTGCTGTACTTAAGTAAAAATTTGATATATCTGTACTTACCTTTCCATCTTATGACACTTAGATACATGTGTGTCACAGTAAACAGGAGAAATAATCCAAAGCAGACTCCACAGACAGGGTTAAACAAAAATGAACCGTTATTCAGGTATATGAGTGAGTCCAAAATTAGAAATTCCAAGAACAATGGGAACCTGACAAACACTTTACACTACCAGTTAAAAGTTTTTGAGTTAGAATAATTGTACCTTCATTCATGATGTATGTTACCAAGATATCAATTAATATAGTCAGTACATTGAAAAGGTGAGAAATAGTGATGAGATGTTTTCATACTGTTAGATTATACAATGACGACAGATTAATGCAAACCAGAAAAATCATAACGTCTTGTTATATGTGTTATTTTCCTAATGTAGTTGTGTGACATGTCAAGTAAATTCTGGACTATACATAATTTAAAAGTTGTCTCAAGTCAATAAAGATATTAAATAAAGATTAATGTGCAGTTAAGCAATTATTTGTCTTTATAAGCAGTGGTGAGGGAACCATATGGTTACTTTCACTGCTATGAGGCTTTTTTTACATCCTAAAACAGGCCGTCTTGTATTCCTTTTGAAAAGAATGTTTTACAGAATTCGAGAAGTACACTCTAACTACGTACATAGGAATTTGTTATGAAACAGCTGTGTGCAGGCAGGAGTGGTAGTAGGAGGACCCAGTGTGCAGACACTCGGAGGCGGAACGTGAACTCAAAACAGCTTTAATACTGAACTCAAAAGGGTACCAAAACTAGGAATACAAAATACACTTACATAGACAGAAACACAGCTAGATAAGGGTAGATCACGACAAACTGAAAACACAGGGCTTAAATACACAGAGGGAGCAATCAGGGAATGGGCAACAGGAAGGAAACACAGCTGGGGCAAATCAGGCCACATCGATGCATTTACATGTCCCAATTCGAAGTGTACTCCAAATGCGCCGATTTCCCCAAATATCAAGCGTGGTCCGTGTCGCTACCCGATCCGTACCGGAAACCCGATCGCTACCCCGCATGCGCGAAAGGTGTCTACTTCCGGTCGTAGCGTTTTACGATAGTTATGGGTCTGTTAAGATGTTAAGAATAATAATTATATCTTAAAATGTTTGCAATAATGAAGCATTTCAGTACAATGTAGACAAAAACGAAAAATAAAAAGAAAGTTACGGATCAGGACTCTCCGATCCTTACTGCGCATGTGTAAAGTCTGACCGTACAAATCGGGTCTACCTGATCCGTACCGCGCATGTGCAGATGTTTTCTTCTTCTTCTGTTCGTTTAATGGCAGTTTACTCTCCAGTATACGAGGATACCGCCACCTGCTGACCGAGCGAATGAACCCTATTATAAACTGAATTAACGTGATTTCAAATGCGTGTTAAATTTGATTTAGCGATAGTCGAGTGTGTTTATGCTTGTCTGTGAGGAGAGGATTGTTGGAATAGTGATGATGATGTCCTCTATCACTGTCAATTGTCAGTAAACACTTAATCTGGTTGATGAATCTTCATGTGACACATTGCTAAGTCAATATTATTAAGTCTGTAATTAGGCGCCATTCTTCTTATTTTACGGCGCTGTTGTTCAATCGAGGGATGCTCTCTGTTGAGGAGAAAAGCATGAATTTGTTTGTATACGGATTATCCATTGTTTAAATGTCCCGGGCAGTCGAAAAGGAAGCAGAGCTGTTGAGAAATGCTAGGAGCTAACTGGGCGCTAACCGTATCATTCAAATATATTGAATGTCGCAATGTTGGCAAAGAGAGGAAGTGACGTAAGATTTGCGCATGCGGGGTACCGATCGGGTTTCCGGTACGGATCGGGTAGTTGTTTTTTTTTTTTTTTTTAAATTAAACTTTATTTACAAACAACAGTTTAACATACAAGGCACCATCATTAATCCGATTATGTTACATCCTCGGTTGAGCATTATAGCAAAACAAACAAACAAACAAAACGAACAAAAAAACCCCCAAAAACAACAACAATAAGCACAAAGTTAAAAGAGTTAGCACAAAAATAAAGAACAGTCATTGAAGGATTCGAACCAAAGGCAAAAACTAACGTGCAAAAAAAGGGCAGTCGTGATTATAAAATAGGGAGTTTTTTGGTTTTTTTTAACATAGGTTAAACTCTTTAAATAAAACAACAAGTTTATGGGCTTTCTTGTTATTCACAAGTTTCAGCGATTTAGCCCAGAGTTTAAAGTCATTCAGCCATCTGTTTATACATGGTTTAGCTTTAAAGTATCTGCATTTGTGAATAAAAAAATTTCCCATTAACAAAATCGTCCTAATCAACAGGTCAAAATCTGCATTCTCAGCAAGTATTCCAAATTTTATTACTGTCACCGTCAAATGTGGTAACTGAATTCTCCTGGACTGTAGCCAGCTCCACATGTCAGTCCAGAAGGAGTGCACTGATTCACAGTTGAAAAACAAGTGATCCAGACTTTCAATATCATTTTCACAAAATGTGCAGGCGTTCACATCTAAATTAAATTTCCGTCTTAAGAATTCATTGGTTGGATAAACCTCATTAATGATTTTAAAGTGAACCTCTTTTGCTTTAGGGGAAAGAGGAAGTGAAATATACTTTTTTCTTATCGCCTTAACCTCCATGGTCTCAAATTCTTTAAGGATATAATTTCTTTTAACCGGATTAGGAAAAATTTCGTTTATCAAAATATTCCTGATCACTTTGTTTGTAAACCTGCTGTCACCAA
Source organism: Aulonocara stuartgranti (assembly GCF_965226115.1). Taxonomy (NCBI): domain Eukaryota; kingdom Metazoa; phylum Chordata; class Actinopteri; order Cichliformes; family Cichlidae; genus Aulonocara; species Aulonocara stuartgranti. Next base: position 18,916,546 of record NC_138958.1, read on the forward strand.
ATTCAACTCCAGCTATGCAGAGCTGCCTCAGTCCAGGAGAAATTTTAGAGTGCACAATATCTTCTTTTATCATTGATCTCAAAGGGACTGGAATGGCTTTCACTAGGGATTTATATCTCTTAACAGTACATCTTACATCAAATTTCTCACAAAACGTCTCATGCTTTAATAAGACCCCATTATCATCCATAAAATGAGCTACAGCCCAAATCCCTTTAGATCTCCATTCATCCACGTACACAGATTTCCTACACAAACGAATATACCTGTTGTTCCATATAGGGGTATTGTGAGGAGTAAAGTTATGTTTGTAGATTAATTTCCAGTAGAGAAGGACCTGCTGATGGAAAGCTGAGAGTTTAACAGGTAACGAACTGCAATCAAAGTCACAACGTAACAAAAAGTCTATTCCACCCATTTTGCCAAAAATCACACTGGGAATAATGTTCCAAAAGGAATTTTTGTTCCTAATGAAAGATCTTAACCATTTCAATTTTAGTACACCATTCATAACATCAAAGTCAATGGCATTAGCCCCACCCTCTTCATAATTCTTAATCATATCATTTTTCTTTATATAATGACATTTGTTCCTCCATATATTCCTCCAAATAATAGCAGAGAAATGTGTAGGAAAGGCAGAGAACATGCTCTGCTGGATATGCAGCTCCACAGACATGCATTAAACCTGCCTAATAACACAAACACATGTAATGAAAATTAGCTTGTTATCTTTCATCAGTGTTAAAATAGTGTCAATTTAGCAGACACTTGTTATTAAATACTGAATTTATCCAATGCAAAAAATTGACTCTCTAGGTTGCAGGACAACAGTTTAAACTTTTGTGGGAAAAAAGATCCTGGTTTGACCAACCAGTGATCAGACAATAAATTTAGTTGTTAATATAGTAAATTGGGAGAAGCTTCCTGCTTGATTGATGCAGCACAAGTTTACTACTAAATTTACTGTATGAGGGAAATTGTTTTTTGTGATACTATTTTGAACATGCTTTTCTGTCGTCCTGTCAACTTAGTGGGTTAATAGCTGATATGCAAATTAGTTGATCGTTCTTAGATTAATGAAAGGTGACTGAATTCTAGCACGAGTGAATGGGATGTGTTGGAGTTGTTGTGTGTTGAGTGGAGACTCTAAAACACTGAGTTTCCTGCTTTGATGTGCGAGTGAATCCTGTATTTAGATACACAACTCTGAATACGTCAGAACGAACGTCTTTTGTGAAGTGCATGACAGCATGTCACATGTTTTATGATGAAGGGAAAAAGGAAAAATTGAATAAAATAGATCTGTGGCTTAAATGAGTGAAGAGCACAGACCTGGTGATTAAACTCATAAGTTAAAGAAGACATTAGGCTTATGTTGTGTGTTGTGCAGCTGATGGTTGGTTTGGAGTGAATCTAGCTGATGATTCTTCTCCTGTTGTGAAGTTGATGAGGAGTTTGTGTCATGACTTAACAAGGCCTTTTTATTTTGATACTTTCACAGTGCACTGAAAGTTTGGTTTGATAATCTCTGTTATTTTTCATTTTTCATTTTTGAACAGGCACTGATTTTGTTTGTCTATTTCTTTTCTTTAAGCAGATCTGCACGTCAGAAATTAAATGTGCTATACGACCGGTCGAGAAAGCTGTTACAAGTGAGTTTTCTCCACATTGAAATGGGCTCAGGAGAAAGCCACTTATTTGGGACAATATTAAATGAAAGTCCCGGCCTAAAAAGAATTCAGCAATGTAATCCAAACTAAAGTTCTTTTTCTTTTTAAATGACGTCATTTTGCTGAGAGGGGAAACTAAATGCGACGATGGGTTCCACTATCAGCAAAGAATGAATGAATGAATGAATGAATGGAAATAAAAAACAAACTGACTGACTGGTAAAAGCTGACAGGACATGACCACGACTCAAGGTTAACCCCCACCTAGACAGGACAAAAGGGTGGATGAATTTATGTGTTTTTTGTTACAGGAGCAGAAAGATGATAGCAACATTCGAGGTTGCATAATGGTTTAACCTTTGAAATGCCATTTTCTGTGTCTGTGCATCTACCAGGGGTGTTATTCACTACCTTGTGTTGCTTACAGAGGTAACGGTGACAAAGTATGCAATACGCCTGCGCAAGCGCTAACATTTGCATTTTCTCTTCTACAGCATTGCAGTTTTTCATGTGTTTGATCATGTGATTTATAAGAGGATTAGTTAATGTTTTTTTTACTATAGGATTTCTGGGTTTATATGTGAATGACATTCTTTCTACAGCTAGGGTTGGCTAACTTTATGGTGTTTTTATGGCACCTCTGGAATGTGGATGGCCGACGCCTGCCCACCAGGATAATCAATGTGTGTTGCTAATGTTTGTTTTTTGAGACTGCATGTACAAGATTCAGCAGAAGCGGACAAGTGACATGAGACAAACAAATAAGAGATGCGGTGTTATGGAATAGTTAATATGGGCTCATTTGCTGGCCACTCTTGAGCCCATAAATAATATATGAGTGGAGTGACCTTGCTTAAGAGGAGTCACTGATTACATTAATGTTAATTGAGTACATGGGATGATCCATGTCTGAGGCAAATTATGGTAATAATTGTAGTTTACTGATTTGAGAAAACCTGCACATGACACTTGTCTTGCTAGTGCTGAATGCTTATTACTTTTATGATATAATTGTTTATAGGTGTGAAGTTTGTTTGTTTTCACTTCCAGATTTTGCTTTCCAGGCCATGATGGTGTGTATGCAGGCTCCTGGCAGAGCCAGGTGTTATGCAAAACACACTAACATTTTTATTGCAGGATTATAGGTCCAGGGTGGTGCTGCTCCAGGGGAGGAGATGCCCTGATGTTGCCTGGGATATGATTTAGCTAACCTTTTTCTTTAAGACAGGAATCTGATTTTGATGAGTTGACTCATGGGAGTGTCCATGTGTCAAGAGAAGGGATCCAGGATTAATATGAAACAATAAATTAACATTAAAATTTGGAATTAACATTAAATTTTGTTTTATATAATTTTTGCAGCGATTTGTGTGATTAACTATTTATTTACAGGTATTAAACCTATGCAAGTGGTGCATCCATGTTCAGATGAGGCTTTGATGGCCTATAAGTGAAGTTCACGGATTACAATGTGGAATGATGTTGAGATGTTAAATAATTTAGAATAAATTATGGGGAAAAATAGGAGTTTAATGAGTTTAGAATAAAACTGCAATGATACTTGTCTCTGTGATGTTGAATACTTTATCACTCTCATGATCTATAGTTCGTTGCAAATGTGAAGTTTGATTTAACAGATTTGTTTACAGGCTCCAGGTGGAGCTGGGAGTTAAACAAGCTTAACATGTGACTGCTGATTAATGTTTTGAGACTGTGCAACATTCTTGTGCGTGTCTCATTGGGGAGTTAACACATGGCAAAAGCCGTGTGGCGAGAGGAGTGTTTTGTTTTTTTGTTTTTTTTTCAATTTGTAGATGTCGTGAGGTGCCATGACGAGAAGGAGTGGCTGAGAGGATCGTCCACAAGATGGGAGCTGAGGCCAGGAGAGAGGCTTCAGGAGGATCAGAGATCATCTTCAGCACAGCAGACATCACACAGAGAGCTGTGCTACTGAGCTTCCAGGAGATCAAGAGGAGACTTCCCACACAGCGTTGGAATATGAAAACTTGAGGGATGGAGAGAGCGTGCCAAGCTCCATCGACAGCGCAGAGGGAATCTAAGGATGGCATCATGATTCTGTGAAAGCACAGGAACCAGAAGCCATGGTGGTGATGACAGCAGTTTCCTATGAACAACACCTAATGCTGTGCCACTATACTGTGCATACGATGACACTCTGAAGGCTGCTGGGATCACAACAGCAGTAAGATAACTGAACCCAGCACCCTTTCCACAGAGGTTTTTCTGCAGAGGACGGACAGTAGAAGAGTCATAAGTATTCCTACCGCAGGATAAAGGCCTGAAGTGAGGTGATGGGGGTTGATAGAGGCTATTTCAAGTGCTTCTGACCACTCCGACTGCCTGCAAAATAGCGGAGAGATCCTCCTGGATTTATCAGAGCCACTGCAAAGAGGTCGAGGTCCGAGGAAACCCCGGCACCCTCAAGACAGCACAATAGAGAAATCTCACACTTGGTTGTTTCAGTGGTGAGGGGGGAGTGCTGATTGAGCCCCCGTAGGGTAAGCTCGCACTTCAACCTCCAGCCTCTGATCAACTCTAGGGCAACCAAGTGCGAGGCGTGACGGACCTGTGTGCAACCATGGGAAGGTGGACCCTCTCGGTTACCTTGACTACGACGCTCACTTTTACAGGACCCCAGCTGGTGCCGGAAACAGCTGAACCAGGAGGAAGGCAGAGAAGATGGACACATGACAACTCTCACCTAAGAGATATGACGCAAGACCACATTCATCCGTGGATGAATAATGCCTGGTACCGTTATATCCACGACAGAACAAAAGCAGAATCGGCAAATACAGACTATTATGTCTGTTCCCATCTACCCAGCACGGCAACATACCCCACACTATATATGTTCCTGGACTAACTCTCAGGGAAGAACTACCCTATGATATTAGCAGAGAAAGGGGACTTTGTGTCCTCTTCAACAACACATTCTGCATTTACATAAAGAAGACGCACATTCATCAAATATGACTGACGCCCTGAATGTTTTGAGACAGATCCAGCAGGCTCAAAATCAGGACTATGTAAGTGATACAAGTGACTGGTTTTCTTGGCTATACACTGGCTCCTGGTTACAGGTGCTAAAAAGACTACTCATCGGAGTTGGGATATTTTTACTTTTATTTTGTGTCTTTGTAACGTGTATATTGCCATGCCTAAAACTTATGATTAACTGCATAATATTTTCTACTGTTGCTGCATATGCAGCTGTGACAAATGATGATGATAACTTTGGCCTGTTGGAACATGAAGACTTTGTGTGATTAATGACGATGTGATAGAAAATGTACAACAAGATGTTACAAACTGGTATCTCACTTAAAGTTTTACTGACAACAGGAGGGAATGTCAATGGAAAATTGTATTTAGTAGTCAGTATAATCTTTTAGTGATATAAGTTTGCATATGATAAAATACTGCATGTAGTTATTTGTATTAGGAAATATTTAACCATGTATGCTTAGAGGCATATAATTAATTGTGTAGTGACAGGATGTGTGATCTCTAACAGGCTGCAGGCTTGGTGTGCACTCCAGGAATGCACCCCCACGTCCTGGGAGCATGAGAGGTTGCACCTTGTTTTATTGTTTTAACATAGCTATGTCTGTTTTAGTCTAAGTGCCTTTTTGCCTAGATGAACCGCTGGACTTGTTCACTGGGTTATCTAGGGTGAACCATCTAGGGTGGGGGAGGTCTACCCTCTTCCTGACCAAGGATGTGCCTTTTATGACCCTTTGATCAGCAGGACACACACACACACACACACACACACACACACACTGAAGTATAAATAAAGACCGGGGCAGTTTCTTAGTGCGAGTCTCAGTCTGGAGGCTGCCCTTGCTAGCAAGAACTCTGTGTGTTTCTCTTCTCTGAGTCTTTACTGAAGAAGTGTTTTAGAATATTTTCCCTAACAGTCACACTTGTGTTTGAATCCTGCAGCTTATCACACATTTGATTTCCATGTGTGACAACTGCAAGTGTCCAGAGTGAGGACAGACTGAGGGACCCACTGCTGCACATCATCTGTGAGGCTTTGCACCCCTGATGATCCACCAGGACAAACTCAGCAGTGTGTGAGGAAGAGGAGGAGGAAGAGCCAGCAGCAGCTGACAGATGGAGAGAATAGACAGACTGTTCCCTGTTTGTGAAGGACTGCTAGAAAAGTTTAAAATAACAAATTGTCTGTCCTGAATCAGTCTTATTAGGTAATGTTCAAATAATTTTATCATTCCAGTGTTTTCAGTGTGGGAGAAAGTACTCAGGGCCTTCAGGTTACACACTATGAAAGGCAGCAACAAGTTTAATATTCAGAAACATAAAGTATGTATCAGCAGCAGAATGGAGCTAAAAATAAATGTTTGTTTCAGTTCTATGAAGCTTTGAGTATTTTGGATTAGTATTACTGCTGTATTTGTTGCATCAAATTGCTGTAATTATTTATATGCTTTATATATTCTGAGGTAAGTTGATCTATAGTGTTACATCATATTCATGAAGGATCCAAGATGGTGTGCGAGATGGTGTTACTTCTGGTAACCAGTGCGTTACCAGAAGTAACGCACTGGTGCTTCAGTGCGTTACTTCTGTTTTGTTTTTGTGCATAACTTCTGTGTCTGGGCACTCCTCTGGATATTCTTACACCAGACAAGAGCTTCTTAACTACAGGACTACAACACCTGTGGATTTACTTCCAATATTTGTCGCATCTGCGGCAGATTTACTGCAGACTCTGATCAGGAAAGTGAGACGCCGAAAGAGAGGTAAGCGAGCCGGCGCACTCGTGCGTCTGAGGAGACGTGGACTGCGAACTGCTCTTCCTGGGATCTTCCTTTCCAATGTACGCTCACTCAGGAATAAAATAGACGAGCTGGCCCTGATGAGAAGCATGAACAGAGACTTTGCCTCCTCCTGTGTCTTATGTTTTACGGAGTCGTGGCTCTGTGAGGACATCCCGGACAGCGCGCTCAAGCTGGAGGGCTTTCATCGGCTGCGCACGGACCGGCAGGCCTCTCTCTCTGGTAAGACCAAAGGTGGAGGTGTCTGCTTCTACATCAATAGTGGCTGGTGCACAGATGTAACAGTGATTGCTCAGCACTGCTCTTCCTCTCTGGAATACCTTTTTATTCACTGCAAACCGTTTTATTCTCCGCGGGAGTTTGCTTCATTCATCCTGGCCGCTGTTTACATCCCGCCAGATGCGGATGCGCAGGCAGCTCAGTGCGCACTCGCGGAGCAGATACTGCACATGGAGTGGACATTCCCGGACTCTCTCATTATTGCTCTTGGGGACTTTAACAAAGCCAATCTGAGCCATGAGCTTCCCAAATACAAGCAGTATATTAAATGCCCGACCAGAGAGGAGAGGACATTAGACCACTGTTACAGCACAATCAGCGGGGCCTATCGTGCGGTGCCCCACGCTTCACTCGGACTTTCTGACCACGTCATGATCCACCTAATCCCCGCGTACAGACAGAGGCTGAAGCTCTCCAAACCTGTCGTGAGGACCAAAAAACTGTGGAGCAACGAGGCTGTGGAGGAGCTTCGCACGTGTTTGGAGTCTACAGACTGGGACACAATGAAGGCTGCTTCTAACAGCTTGGACGAGTTTACGGACACTGTCACCTCCTATATCCACTTCTGTGAGGACAGCATTGTGCCATCACACACCAGGGTGAGTTATACAACGACAAACCCTGGTTTACTCCTAAACTCAAAAAGCTGTGGCTGGAAAAGAGAAAGGCGTTCAGAAGCGGAGACAGGGACTGCTACAGAGAGGCCAAGTACAGGTTCACTAAAGAAGTGGACATTGCTAAACATCAGCACTCTGATAAGATGCAGCAGTAGATCTCAGAGAATGACTCTGCCTCTGTGTGGAAAGGTTTTAGGAATATCACCAACTACAAGCCTAAAACCCCCCCCTCCACTGATGACTTGCTCTTGGCCAACACCCTCAACGACTTTTACTGCCGTTTTGACGAGCCATCAGGCAGCCTTCACACCTCCAACGGCCCCAACAATAGAGACACTTTGGACACTCATTCCCCCACCTCTCCCCCCTCCATAGAGCCATCACCACCTTCAAACACTTCACCTACAACACCCCCCTCCTCACCCCACACAAAAGAGGATTTCACACCACCTTCTCCCACCACAACTCTTCATATTCATGAAGCAGGTGTGAGGAAGCAGTTTAAGAGTCTGAATGCTCGAAAAGCTCCTGGCCCAGACGGTGTGTCTCCTGCCACCCTCAGACACGATGGTGATGCGTGGAAAAAACCACCTGGTCTCCTTACATACACCTCCCTCAGCCACTCTTTCATCATTTCCTCATCCATCCAGCCTTTTTCATTTGCCTTAATGATGATTCCTGCTGGAAACTTCTCTTTAGGCAAAGTCTTTCTCTTAAAAATCACCATAGGCGGCAGTTTCTGTCCATTAGCATGGCAGCCAAGCACAACAGTGAAAGAAGACTTTTCGTGCCCCGTTGTGCGTATCGCTACCGTGCTGGTCCCCTTCTTCTCCACAGTGTGACTCACCGGGATGTCGAAAGTGAGCGGCACCTCGTCCATGTTAGTGATGTGGCTGGGCTGGATGTTTTTGTCGTCGATGTGTTTGCTGCAGTAGGAGCGGAAGATGGCCAGCTTTTCATTACCGGTATAATCCGCTGGAAGTTGCTGCGCTACCGTAGTCCTGGTCCGGATGGAAAAATGGCACCGTTTCATGAAACGAAAGCACCAAGACGGACCTCCTCGGAAATGTTCAATTTTAATTTCTTCTGCTAGCGAAACCGCTTTTAGTCGAATGGTGACCGTCGAAACGCTTCTCCCACTCGTTCTTTGCTCGATGATCCACCGCTCAAGTCTTTCCTCCAACTCGGGCCACCTCGCCTTATGTCCGCGGAAACTCAGCTGCGTCTTCTTGACCTGTCGGAGCTTGTTTTCCAGCTTCCTCCACTTGCGAACCATCGATTCATTAATCTTAAATTCTCTCGCGGCTGCTCGATTTCCATGTTCCTCCGCGTAGCTGATGGCCTTCAATTTAAACTGTGCTTCATAAGCGTGTCTCTTTGCCATTTTCAGGGTTGTTAAAACAACGATGTTCCACATAATGCACATACCTGTCCTTTTATACAGGTATGTGCGATTGTCCGGTATATACGATCAACGCCCACACTTCACCCTTTAGCGTTCTCATGGTGTTGTCTACTACGTCCTCCTTACAACACACAGGGCGCACTGCACTATAGGGCGCGCCGCACTTTTTAAAGAAAATCTAAGGCTTTTATGTGCGCCTTATAGTTGCGAAAATACGGTATGTAAGCATTGGGCCAAATGTAATAATGCCAACATATTAAAAGAACAATATTTGTCTCTTATGTATAACACATCTGTATACACACTGTCAAAGATACTTGTCTTTGAGTGAAGTTTTAAGGTGATAGGAAATATAAATAACTGCAACTTGAATATTTGACCCAGAGTTCAAACTCACTGCTGTAATATATCCTGTATTATTTATATATATATCATAATAATCTGACAATACATATAATATTGGCCATATTATATTTACATTACCACAGTGAGATGATTTTAGTCTCATGAACAGTCACAATCTGTTCAGGGGGCCGACCGTGCGCACAGCAATGGCGGCGACCCAGGCGACGGGGATCCGGAGGCCGGCCAGGAAAACAGTTCTGAAAAAGTTCAGCCTCACAGTCCAAATCAGAGTGGTTCAGGGGGCTGGCCCGGAGAACGACGGTCCAAGAGTCCAGGACCGGGTGGTGCAGGGGGCCGGCCCGGAGGGCGACAGCACAAAAGTCCAAAAAACAGTCCTGGAGGCCGACCGCGTGGAAGGCAATGGCGGCGGTGACTGAGCAGGGCCGGAGGCCAGCCGAGACAATAACGATGTCCAGCCAACAGCCTGAAAGGTGACCGGACAGGACGTGGACGTGCAGGCCGGACTATTCAGGTAAGCTTTAAACTTAAAAGCTATTAAACTTAGCATCTAAGTTTGAACGTTGGTTAAGGTTACATTGATTTACTCTTTCATTCACACTTTTTTTGAAAACATCTTTAAGCCGGTTACTGGTATCAGCATCCTACGCTGTAGTATCTAGAAAGTGGTTATGGATTTTCTCTGACAGGAAACGAAGATAAGTTTGATCTCCTGTCCCCAAGCGTAAAGCAAAGTTCTTCCCAAAGCCATATTCAAGTCAGCAGCTTCCTACATCTAAACACTTTCTAGATAACATCAATACACATTCACACACTCCAATGAACGTAGCAACTCAGGGTTCAGGATTTTCAACCCAGGGACACTGGGTGTTGGCATGCAAACTGGAGCAACCAGAGATCGGACCACCAACCTTCCTATTAGTTGATGACCTGTTCTACTAATCGTGGTGGTACCAGAATCTGTGGATAGAGATTGAAAGAATAAAACTGTGGATACAAGTTGTAGAAATGACTTTCCTCTGATGTGTGTCTGAATTCAGCCTTACAGATAAGAGGTGGCAGTCTCCTTCAATTATGCACTCCTAATTCATTATTGTACTATATACATTGGGAAATAATGATCATTCCATTGAATTATCTGGGTATTTCCACCTGTTATTAAATAATTAATTACAATAACAGTGCTATAACTTACTTAAGTTTTTTCCTCCTCATGCAACTGAAGCAGAAACCAGCAGAGGACAACCCAATCTTTCCTCCTACTGATTCTGAGTACGACTGGTTGATGGCCAAGATCTTCGTGAGAAGTGCAGAATTTAATCTGTTTGAACTCAGTTCTCACCTGCTGGCTGAGGATTTTACAGTGTCTCTGGAGCGCAACCTGCCCATGGTGCATCCTCTGTACAAGGTAACTGAGGCTGAGGAAGTGTTGTAGTTCTAAAAGCATCAAGACTTGTGACTTTGACTTTGGTAGTTTAGTTTCTTGTTGGCTGCACAGCAGTGAAACACGGAATTAAACAAAACACACGTAACAATGAAACAACCACAGACAAGAAAGTACTTTTTTTTTTCATACATTCTTTTTCAACATACTTCTCTCTTTTCATCAGCTTCTCATACCTCACACTCGCTACACTCTACAGATTAATTACTTAGCTCGGGACCTTCTATTATCTGAGACTGGATCTTGTACCGCAGCAAATTCCTAATGTTGTAAACCTCAACATCTGGCAATAAACCTCTGATTCTGATTCTGATTCTGATTCGGTATAAAAAGACTAATAAACCTAAACCTAACAACCCTCTTACTGGGATTTGACTGCTCTCTAGTTTACAGCTTCAAGTAGAAAGGGTGCCATCCCTCCCTCTGTATCCCTGATGACATCACAGAGCGGGGGCTGAATGATGTACTACAGGGTTGATGGGTTCAGGCTTTGGGACATCATCCACAGGTTCTATTGCTACTTTGTCACTTTGTTTGAAAACACATGTAACATTTAGAAAATTATTTTCAGCAGTTTTTAAAGTTTTTTCTCAGACTGTGCTTAACACCATGATAAATGGTTCAAGGTTCAAGGTTCTTTATTTGTCACATGCATAGTTATACAAGTATAACACACAGTGAAATGTAGCCTGACACGCTCCTCGACATGTGCAAAAATTGGGGGGGGGGGGGTGTAGAGGAAGAACATTATATATATATATATATACATATACATTCATACACACATGGTGGAAAAAGCATGGCGGCGACGGAGAATGAGAAGGACGAAAGCGGATCGTTGAATAAAACAGATGAATCAGAATTGGTTTGTAAAAATGCTGCAACTTCAGTGGTGTAGAACTGGTTTAGCTTTTGTCCGTCAGATACACACCAAAGCACAATTTGTGGTAGAGCATGCAAGAGGACCGTCGTTATTACCGATATTACCGAACTGATTTCATGTGGTACACGGCGCTCAAAAATCTGTCAAAAAATGTTTTAGTACGACTTTGCTAAGCTACGAAGCCGCACCACTTAATGGATTGTCGGAGCATTACGACTACCGTAGTCAGGAGCCTCGAAGGGTAAGACATACTGTGCTGCATTGTGTGTGTATAACCTCTTTTTAAGTTTTGTGGATATTCTACACGGTTATGCTCAGGATATGTCGGCCAATTTCCACTGAAAATGCCTTTTGGTTAAACTGTCAGCAAGGAATTTGCATTTGCACTGTTAAATTTCTATGTAGCTTTAATGCACATAAAAAAACAGCTGCTTGTTTAAGTGAAAATACATTGATGGGGTTTTTTGCACTAATAAAATTGTGGAGTTGTAAAGTATTTTGTCTTGCGTCAATTATATTGTCAGTTATATCGTTATTGCAAATTTTCAAATATATATCGTGATAAATATTTTTGGCCATATTGCCCTGCCCTAGACAGAAGCCTGATGCTCATTTGGACTGAAACGAGCTAAGTTACCAGTTATATTAATGATTTCATGAAGTCAAAGTTTTGGCTGCTTTATGTAATTCAGGGGTGATCACATCTCCCGAACCTAAACAACAGTCTGAAATTTTGGTGCTGTTGGGAGCAGGAACATTTCCACACATCTTTATGTTGGTTACAGAGTTCTGGAGAGAGGCAACAAATGAAAAGCCTTCAGTTAATGAACATAACACAGATTATCATCATCATGAGTGTGAAGGTCAGAACAGTGAACTGAAACTGAGTCAGGTCAGATAAAACTCTGCTTTGGGACTAATAAAGACTAAACTGTAGGAAGCAAACCCACGCTGGAAATAATCAAATATCTATATGAAAATAAAACCGAATTCTGACTTCGATTTTTCTTTTCAGACTGGTCACCGAGGGCTAAATGAAACAGCACTGAGAACAGAATCAGCTTAACAGACACTTCTAGTATAGAAAAAAAGGGGAAAAAAACTACACTTACATATTGTCATGGTCCTGGGCCATGTGGGCCCAGTATTCTTAGTTTCTTGTATTTTTGTATTTCGTTCCTTATTTAGGCCATGTTTCCTAAGTTGTCCTGTTGTGGTGTTCCTTATTTGACTTCCCCTTGTGACTTTTATCCCCTGTGTGCCCCTCTATGTATCTGTGAGCCCTCATCTCCCCTCCTTGTTTCATTCCATGTTTCCCCAGCCCACTATGCCCGTGCTCTCTCTCTCCTCCTGTTTGCACCTGTGTACTTCCTGTTTTACTTTGACAGTCTCCCGTCAGTGTTGTTTACTCCTGCCATGTCTTGTTATGTTTATCTGTGTCAGCTGTGTTCCCATGTGTGGCCACTTCCCCTGATCATCCCTCTTGTGTATTTAGTCTCTGTGTTTCATGTAGTCTGTGTCGCGTCGTCTGTGTTACCACCCCCTGTGTTCCGTATCTCCAGCCATAGCTTTTTCTTAGTTTATGTCCAGTTTAGGTTTTCTGTTTGAACTATTACCCTTATACTGCCCTCGCTCTGGTTTGTTCTGTTATCAGCCATAATAAAAGGCTCGCTTTTGTTTAATCCACTCCTGCATCTTCGCTTGTGTTCGCGTCTGGGTCCAACACACACATTCCCACACGGTCTATCTCCACGGACCGTGACACATATTGACATGCATATGCATATACTTGTGTCTACAAAGAGACAAAATAGTCACAATCTGACTCAGCACAAGTCAAAGTTCCACTCTGTCTACCTTTTTCTTTTTTTTCCTTCCTTTAAATACATATATAAAATATATCTTTGCATTCCTGTTTTTATTGGACTAAAAGTGTGTAGAATACAAAGCTTTGATGATCTGTTACCAAACAACATTTGGAATGATTTCAGTGTCGAAAGCTTCCAGAAAGTCAGGACAACGTTGAAAAAGTTGATCTATTATTTTTAAGGCGGGCATGAGCTGAACTGAATCAAACTGTTTCAGAGGATATTTCTTGCCTTACAAATGGCATCACCTAATTGAACCTGTGATGTAACCCACTACAGTTACTATAATGTGGGATTTTAGCATACTGTTTTTAACCTGCTAAAGGAACCAGAAGCAGCCAAAAAAAATTATTGCCATAACTGATCTCACATTCAGTCATGATGAGGGTTCATGCTATTTATATGTAGAGTCACATGGATGTATGGTAACACTGCTGATGCTCACTGAATCAGACATAAAGTGGAAATCTGTCCTGACTGTTTGACCTTCATCCATCCTCTTCTACTCACTAATCACTGCAATGCGATCCTTTTCTGCACTTTTCAAAGACCCCTGAGCTGCTGCTGCACAAACACTGAGGTGTTCCTAATAAAGTGCTCGTGCTGCTGAACTGACCTGTGACTTTCAGAGTCATCTTGGTCTGACAGCTCACTTTGGGAATGTCACACTCGTACTGGCCGGCGGCGTCCGCCCTGAGGTCCTTTATGATGATGGAGAGGTTTCCAGTCTTGTATTGGTCTGGGAAGCTGAACACGTGACCTGTAAGCTTTGGATCCATTTTATCCTCTCTGCTGTTGATGTCCAAAACAACTTTGTCATCCTTGTCCCTCCAGAAGGTGTTAACTGACTCAGACAGCCGTTCAGAGTAGATGCAGGGCAGCACGACCTCACACCTGATGAAGCTGGTCCTCACAGACTGGCTGCTGCCTGCAGGATGACAGGAAAGGTTTGAGGTTTAGCTTGCTGTGTCCATAGTAAAGAACACAGTAATCCCAGTAACAGTCAGTCCTCAGGATGTGTGTGGAAAGGGGATATGCTAATTAAATGCTAATCATAGTAATGATGATCCTTTTTAGTGACAACGGCATAAATAACTCAAAACATCTCTTGATGTCACTGACTCTGGTCAGAGCAAATCTTGTGATTCCAGGGCTCGTTTTGATGACATTTGCAGCAGCTGCTCTGCCATGTACATTATGAGGTACTTAGCTCCAAAAGATCATACTGTTTTGGACTTGAATCTTTCACCAGGAGCAGCTTCAGCACCAGCGACCTCCTCCTCTGATCAGATGTGTCTGTGTCTTCTGGATGATAGTCCACGTTGTCTTCCTCCTTAGAAACCTGCCCATCTGAATCGCTATGCTGATCTGTGTCCTCTCCTTCATTTTCACCAAAAATATGATCCAGAACTTGGCTCACTGTAAATCTTCTCATTTTTGTATGCTGCAAATTGTAAATGTGCACTCTGGAAGTCAAATGGCCACTCAAATGCGTGAATTTACCTCACATGTCTTGACATGCCCGTCTTTGTTTTTGTTGTTTTTGCGCCGGTATACTGGAAAAACACGCAAAATAAGACTCCCATGAAGGTCATATGATTAGGAGAGGAGCTGACTGTCAGTGTGTCAGCTGACAGTGCACTTATGATTTCAGTTTTGGCTCTAATTATTGCTTTATACTCATAATATTATAACTGGGTTGAAACCAACCCTAACAAAACAAAGGTCATAATTTCAACTAGGGCATTTTATAATTTAGTGAAACGATTTTTTTGTTTTATTTTGTAGAAATAGAGATTCCTGACAAAGTCAAAAAGCCTTGATGCAATAAATACATTTATGTGATTTTTTTTATGCATTTGAAATTTAAAATGAGCTGGTGCCAACTGCCAAAGGTTAAGTATCTTCATGCAACATATGACTTTTTTGGTCAGTTTATTTAAATGGATATTGTTCAAATTTCATCTTAAATGACCGATCTTATTCAAGTTCAGGTTTATGTTGTTTTCTGACTGGTGGTGCTGCAGCTAAACTGGATCAACATGAAATTTCTCTTTGGATAAATTCTTAAAGTCTGTATTTTATTCACTGACTAAAAATAATCTCACACGTTTCTTTTTAAACAGTTTTTTAATGTTTTCCTGTCCTGTCTGGCAGGTTTGCAATCAGAATTATCATCTGAATACACAGTGGTGTATAACACATTTAGCTTTTCCTATAAATTCTTTATACGCTCCTCTTGTTCAGGTGTTTCTTTCATCTTTTTATTGATTTCTATTCATGTTACTTAAGTTCTTATTTTACATGTGGTAAACAGTATGACAGTGTGTGAGGCTGGGAGGGAGGCCCCAGGTGGGGTGCCCACAGCCAAGTCCTGAGAGTCCCAGAGGAACCAGGCAGCTGTTAAAGTGTTTTAAAAGTGGATTCGTTCTGACTGAAAACATGCTGCATTGTCATTGTGCCATCTGAAATAGCCTGCAGGCTGCCATCTCTATAACGGCTGCAGAAGTTACACAGAGTTATAAAAAGAAAAAAAGCATAAAGTCTTTTCAAACTTATACCATAACCTGATAAAAATGAAACACTGACAAAATTCAAATACAGCACTGAGCCGTGAAAGCATCTGAAGTATTGAGATTATTTTCATATCACTAAGTCAAGCAAAGAAAAAGCTTCTAGTGTGCCTAGTGGAGTGGTTTGGTTTAAACTAGATTAAAACAACAATGGCCTTAAAAATGATATATTTTAAAATAAAATAATTAAACATACTAAGCAAAAATGCATTTACATACATTCTGGATTGTGTTTCCGGAATGCAGTAGCTAGCAAGCTGATTAGAGACAGTAACAGCCAAGCAGAATATTTGTATCCAAGTCTGTGATTGGTTGGTTTTGTGGCACACTTATAATGGTGTACAGAGAGTTGAGAGTGCATGAAGCAGAGATATTGTGAGTGCGAACAACACACTGAGAGCAGGTCCGCAGATGTCTGTGAGCACACAGAGCAGAGATCTGATCAAGAGCAAATGCCAACAACTGAGCGAGAGGGGCTGTTACTGTGTGTGCTTATGGTTAATAGCAAACACTGAAATACATTTCTTGCACACAACAATGAGTTTTGTTTGCTCAAATTAAACTTTGCTTCGCTCAAAATCATTTTCTCCTCAAAATGCAATATTTGTGCTTGCAAATTGTTTTTTATATGCGCTCAGAATAGAGGCACAAAAATAACATCATACTGAGTGTGACAGAAACATCTCAGAATACACAGTACATTGCAGTTTGTTGTGAGTGGAGCTGCATGGCAGCAGACCAGTCAGGGTGCCCATGCTGACCCCTATCAACTGTTATATTTTGGACAAAACAGGAAAAAGTAGATAAAAAGTCAAAAAAAAAAAGTTTCAAAAGAATGAAAGAGAAGAGCACAAAACAAACACAAGAAATTGTTTCTATGGGTAATATAAGCCACTGGTGCAGGCACATTTCCTACTGATGGACATTTATTCTGTTTATGTGTTAACTTATGTTCAATCAGTGATTTTAAAAAAAGCTAATTGTGTTTGTGTTCAGATATCCCATCTTTAACTGTGAGCGTTGCTGCAAAGCCTATCACAGTGTAAACAGAGCAAGAGCAACCTCTGTGTGATAGTTTGTTTTTATTTGATTATTAATGAAAATAAAGAGCAGAGCTGGATTCAAGTTCAAGGTGAGACTGTTTTGCCTTAGATAATTTAGCTCGGTCCAGCAGGTGGCAGCATTGCAACACAGATGCACATGTTCATGCGCACAAGACAGAAAATTATTTTTCAAATTTTAATGCGGTGCACAAAACTGACAACCTTTGAAACTTGGAGACATTTGAATTGAGTCTTGGGCTCTGTGAGTTCACACTAGTAGGTAAAAATATGGTAACTTAACCTGATTAAAATCTAAAAATCTAAAACTAACCTTATATTAAGTTCATTTTTAGGACATGACAAAATGCGGATCAAACTGCTGACATGAATTCTGGTCTATCAAATCCTGTCTCTAAAAGCAGACATGATTTGATGCTTTCTCTTTAAACAACAGATCTTTGTCTGATGTTAAACTGTGAAAATTGTATATAGTTTCTTACAGTTCAATAAAAATGTGTGAATTACATAATGCAGAATGCAAACAGCATTTCTAAATGCTGAATGTAAAAACTAAATAAGAACACATTCAAACAGACTGATACCAGTATAGCACAAGGACCTTTACAAGACCGTTTCTACTAGCATGTGGATGTTGCCCAGAACATTTAATGCAACAACATAGTTGGTTGCGCCAACAAACACAAGTGTACAGATTCTCTAGATAAAGTGATAAACATAAAAGGGCCTAATGAGAAAATAAACTGATTACCACTCACAGAAGACTGCATCCGGTGTACAGGGAGTGCAGAATTATTAGGCAAATGAGTATTTTGTCCACATCATCCTCTGCATGCATGTTGTCTTACTCCAAGCTGTATAGGCTCGAAAGCCTACTACCAATTAAGCATAACTTCCTGCTAACTTCTAATTCTAAAACTTCTAACTTTTAGAAATGTTCATTTGACTTTGGGACATGAAGTGGAGTTTGGACAAATGACAGCTAATGATGTCAGACTTAAAGACCGGATAAGCCAGTTTGAATATTAAGCTCACATTATTCAAATCCGTCCATGCCTCAGTGTTACTGTATACGGTAGACATGTTTTTTTCTCCATTAACCTTGGTTTATTATTCAACCAAATTAGTTTATTTACCTTTGTGTGTTTGTATGTGACGAAAGAAAGCTTCATCTCAACATTAACAATGATTATTCACTAGTCTGTGAGTTTTAGTATAACAGCATGTTAGAGTACTCATCATTCTTTACTAACTTAATTTTCACTCCTACTGCAGTAAATATGTTATGTAATTTTGCCTAAAATGACTTGACAAAAACATGATATGTTAAGTATGTTCAAAGATGGATTCCACTTTTGCTGTGATTTCCTAAATGCAAATGTAGAAGGATGAATATTACAGGGAGTGCATGTTGTCTTACTCCAAGCTGTATAGGCTCGAAAGCCTACTACCAATTAAGCATATTAGGTGATGTGCAACTCTGTAATGAGAAGGGGTGTGGTCTAATGACATCAACACCCTATATCAGATGTGCATAATTATTAGGCAACTTCCTTTCCTTTGGCAAAATGGGTCAAAAGAAGGACTTGACAGGCTCAGAAAAGTCAAAAATAGTGAGATATCTTGCAGAGGGATGCAGCAGTCTCAAAATTGCAAAGCTTCTGAAGCGTGATCATCGAACAATCAAGCGTTTCATTCAAAATAGTCAACAGGGTCGCAAGAAGCGTGTGGAAAAACCAAGGCGCAAAATAACTGCCCATGAACTGAGAAAAGTCAAGCGTGCAGCTGCCAAGATGCCACTTGCCACCAGTTTGGCCATATTTCAGAGCTGCAACATCACTGGAGTGCCCAAAAGCACAAGGTGTGCAATACTCAGAGACATGGCCAAGGTAAGAAAGGCTGAAAGACGACCACCACTGAACAAGACACACAAGCTGAAATGTCAAGACTGGGCCAAGAAATATCTCAAGACTGGTTTTTCTAAGGTTTTATGGACTGATGAAATGAGAGTGAGTCTTGATGGGCCAGATGGATGGGCCCGTGGCTGGATTGGTAAAGGGCAGAGAGCTCTAGTCCGACTCAGACGCCAGCAAGGTGGAGGTGGAGTACTGGTTTGGGCTGGTATCATCAATGATGAGCTTGTGGGGCCTTTTCGGGTTGAGGATGGAGTCAAGCTCAACTCCCAGTCCTACTGCCAGTTTCTGGAAGACACCTTCTTCAAGCAGTGGTACAGGAAGAAGTCTGCATCCTTCAAGAAAAACATGATTTTCATGCAGGACAATGCTCCATCACACGCGTCCAAGTACTCCACAGCGTGGCTGGCAAGAAAGGGTATAAAAGAAGAAAATCTAATGACATGGCCTCCTTGTTCACCTGATCTGGACCCCATTGAGAACCTGTGGTCCATCATCAAATGCGAGATTTACAAGGAGGGAAAACAGTACACCTCTCTGAACAGTGTCTGAGAGGCTGTGGTTGCTGCTGCACGCAATGTTGATGGTGAACAGATCAAAACACTGACAGAATCCATGGATGGCAGGCTTTTGAGTGTCCTTGCAAAGAAAGGTGGCTATATTGGTCGCTGATTTGTTTTTGTTTTGTTTTTGAATGTCAGAAATGTATATTTGTGAATGTGGAGATGTTATATTGGTTTCACTGGTAAAAATAAATAATTGAAATGGGTATATATTTGTTTTTTGTTAAGTTGCCTAATAATTATGCACAGTAATAGTCACCTGCACACACAGATATCCCCCTAAAATAGCTAAAACTAAAAACAAACTAAAAACTACTTCCAAAAACATTCAGCTTTGATATTAATGAGTTTTTTGGGTTCATTGAGAACATGGTTGTTGTTCAATAATAAAATTATTCCTCAAAAATACAACTTGCCTAATAATTCTGCACTCCCTGTATGTTGAGCGTCCTTAACTTGCTTGTTGGGTTTGCTAATAGTAGTTTCAGTGCAACAAGAAGCCATTCTTTAGGAAGCATAAAGGTCACTCTTCGAAGATGTCAATTTTCATGTTTTGGGCCGAGAAGGCAGACGGTTTGAAAGAGGAGTGAAAGAGGCCATCTATGTCCACTGTGAACGACCATCTGTGAAAACAGTGGGTGGCTTACGACAACAGCTAACTGCCATCTATAATCCAGTATTGAGATCCCTTCCCAGGTGCGTCAACCCTTACTCACATGTTGCATTTGGTGGCCTTAATAGTTCACATGTTAAGGTGTGGCCAGGTCATACAGTGGTTTCACCTGAAACCTCTGGTGGTAATGACACACACCTTTTTCAAACCTTGGCTCATGTGATGAGTCAAGTGATTGATAGTATGTCAGTCATCCGCTTAAGAGCCAACTCCAACTCAGGCTTAAATACCTGGGATTCTCCACCATTTGGTTTTAGAACTGAGGACGAGAGGTGAAATGTCTTCAAGGAACTTAAAGAACTCTAGTCACATCCTTTCCAAGCTCCTTAGTATGCATATTAATGGCATTAAAGAAAACCAACAAGTTAAACGTATGCATTAACTTTCTTTATTGCAATAACATGTATAATGTATAAAAATGCATGCAGGTCTGTACTGCAATAGTTTGTACAACATTCACAGCTAATTACATCTTTGTTCTCAAATGCATACGTTTTCAGATGGAACAATATTTAAACAAATGTAACACTGATACAACATTTATGTGGATTGTTTTGTGTCAAAGAAGAGAAAATTGACCTGAACTTCAGTGTTTTCTCACAGCCAGTTCTTGATTTTTGAGACAAAGACCCAATTCTACTGCAAGATTTTCTGCCATGCTTACCAAATGAATGGAGTTTCAGTTCACTTATCTCAGAGTCTGGTTCTTGATGTTGTCAATCAGCATTGCGACTGGGGGCAAAATTATTTCAGAGCTTGCACCACCTCACATCTCCTTTAGGATACGGCCCATACTACTTCGAACACGACATTAAACTTGTAAAATTGTGAAATCATAATTTTTGATGTCTTTATATCAATTTCTAGACAACAAATCTACCGTAGAATTTTTCAGACTTAATCTGTACAGTCCCTACAGACACACTGTTACTGTTAATCAGTAATGATTATCTAAGGAGTGAGATATGATGGAACAACTACTGTACCTCACATGAGCAGACCAGAAGAGTTTGTGTTCATACTACGGAGAGATGAGTCGTTGGAGTGTATAAAGAGTCTGCACTGGGTCTTGTGTTACCCTAAAGTGTAAATTCCATGACCCCAACAGTTGGTTTATTACTAGTGCTGTCAGTGTTAATCTCGTTAAAATGACGAGATGAACGCACAGGGCGATCCGCGTTAACTCGCTAATGGAGATTTGCCGCGTTAATGCAGTTATGGCTTAAAGTCATTTTAACGAGATTAACGTGGATTACACATTCCTCATCGCTGTCGTTTTGGTCACCCACTGCTGTGCTTGGCTCTCGATTGTCCTCAGGGATAGACGAAATTAGGACAGTAATTGTACGTTTATTAACTTGTGTTCTTAAGAATTATCTTCTTGATAACACACATACATTGTATTCTTTTTAAATTTGCCCATGTCTTCTGGCGTGCAAGGGGCTGACTTTCCCCTGCAGGATCATCTTCTCCAGAATTGTCCTGATCACACACAAAAATAAGAGAAGAAAGGAAACCATGGCAACTATGTTAATCCCTAAACCCAAAAGTGTTCACAGCAGAAAACAAGAGGAATACCGTCTGGACATCACAGGTTCTGTATAGCATGATGGTTATTAAAACCATACTCATATGAATATGATGTGTAAATTGATTTATTCTTGTACCTCCATGCCACAGTGGCAAAATTCTTCACCCCAGTGGACCGGTGATCATTTTCTCCTCTCATTTTAATAAATTGAGCCGTTTGGTCTTTGTTCCCTAAAACATATCACAAAAAGGTTCATTTGAAAAAATCTAAATTAGGTGTGTGTGAGCAGCAATACGTGAAAAACTGCGGGACCCACCATACAAGCTAGTTTACGGGCAATTTTTAAAAAGATTATTTTAATTAAAAAATAACCATAAGCAAATGCCCAAAGCCTAACAACACAGCCGCTATAAAAATGTAACTTTTGTACCATCAGATTTTCATATACTTACATTTAAAGGTGTATCCCTCTCCCGCATTAACTCCCACTTTGTCCACGATTGTTGTGAGAAAAAATCTCCTGTATGACCCGCAATGAATCCTGGGATATGGTGGGCCATGAAGGATACAAGGGTTCAAGGTTCAAGGTTCTTTATTTGTCACATGCATAGTTATACAAGTATAACACACAGTGAAATGTAGCCTGACACGCTCCTCGACATGTGCAAAAAAATTATATTATATATATATATATATGTAGTATATACATTGGGTGAATGTGCAGTAGTAGCACACAGTAGTAACACCTGACCCATCCTTCAAATCTGGGGAAAAGCAGGACGCATTTGTCGCCACATTTGGAGGACTCTTTGAATTTGGACAGCCTTTATTGCATCGCTGTGACATCATTGCCTACAGATGCAGCCTTCAAAGCATGCTACCCCTGAATTTGGACACAGCAAGCGTCTCCCTCATAGTTGTGCGTGTTTCCACGTGCTCTTCCCCATGTGCTTAGTTCCTAGAGTTTCCCAGTTTAGTTTAGTTTTGTACCTTTTCTCTTGTGTCACCAATAAAGCTGCTTTTGAGTTCACATTTTCGCCTCTGTGAAGTGTGTGTTTGGGCCCTCGTCTCCTGCCTGCACACAGCTGCTCATGACAGAACAGGCCCAACACTGTCATTGTTTAATGG
The DNA here is from genome assembly GCF_965226115.1 of Aulonocara stuartgranti. NCBI lineage: Eukaryota > Metazoa > Chordata > Actinopteri > Cichliformes > Cichlidae > Aulonocara > Aulonocara stuartgranti. The sequence continues at coordinate 18,939,346 of NC_138958.1, forward strand.
TTTTTAGCTTCTCTCAAAAGTTGTTTTATGGCTTTAATATTTCCAGCTGATAATGAGACCTACTGCCTTTTAAATGCATGCCCAAAGGCTTTAAACATCCACTGTGTCTGTAATGACAGTATCAAACTAGAGAGCGTTGTTTTTTTGTTTGTTTTTTTTTACTAAAATTCAACCTTTCTGGATGAAAATATGGCTGTGTTTTGTACTACCAGCTTTTAAAGAGCACACAGGGTTCGAGTTTGAAATTTCAAACCACTTTATTAATTTCTTTAAACGGAACAATAAAATACAGAGCCTGAGAGGCTCTACCCACTCGGAGGGATCACATATAAACAGAGGTGTGGACTCGAGTCACATGACTTGGATTCGAGTCATTAATTTTATGACTTTAGACTTGACTTGAAAAAATGTTCTAAGACTTGTGACTTGACTTGGACTTTTACACCAATGACTTTGGACTTGAACCTGTTTACTTGAAAAGACTTGATATTTTACCCCAAATCTAAAATTTTACACACATATTATATAAAAAATGTGTATCATTAATTCAGTTCATTAATTCTTACCACACTCCGTATGTATGTGTGCGTGAGCTGTAGCATAGCCAATCAAATTAACCAGATTTTAAAAAACAAAAACAAAATGCTCAAGCCAAAAATGCTCCCAAGAGTAATTTCTTTCAGTAAATAAACTACAAAGTAGTCAATAAAAAAAACGTAATGTTATATGCAGAACATGCAAGAAGAGAATCACAGACGGAGACGGAACAACTTCCAACTTTGTCCGACATTTGAAGTTGCATAAAGAGTGGTAGGTGGTAGCTAACTTCATCTTATTAGCAAATGTTCTCCAGGCTACATTGATGATACTGTTTGGTTTTAACATGTATGATATTTTTGTCATGCTATTTTAAATCAGGTCCTACAAGTGCATCCAAGAATAACATGCAGCTTGTTAGCTCAGAATTGTCAGTGAATGGTGAGCGAAGGTCCGTTTCAGAAAGTGGGTTCTGTAGCCGAACTCAGGGAAGACATTTTCTTACCATCTCCTCCCCATCATTAACCCTGTAGATCTAACCCCGCTTAGACTGACAAATATTTATTTTACCATCAAATCAAAATTCCAAACAACTTAATTTGCAATTAGTGCATTGCGGTGTTTAACTTTTGCATGGCTTTTATCTGTTACGGACAGGCCAAATGCAATGTCTGGCCCAGTGAAATTTCTTGGTTAAAAAAGTCTGGCCCATCTTAGTGTGTAATTGAGTAGCCTTGCTATACATGGCCTTTTCTTCTGTCATTTATGTCAATATATCACATAAAATATTTTGAGTGCTCATATCGTATTAGCTGTTGTTTATTTACAAACGTTAGTTATTCTAAACAGGGATGCTAAACATTGCTTATTAGAACTATATGCAGTATGAGTTTTGAGAAAAGTGTTTTGATTTGAAATCATTTTTATAATTTTTTTGATTGTCTGAAAACTATGAGGATTTAAGTGTTGATATTTATTTAGGATTAGTAGGAACAACTTAAAGTCAAATGCAATTCATGAATGGCTGTAATGGAATTTCTGACATCAGTTTAATATGCTTACCTCTACCAGATTTGAAGAACACCAGATGAAAAAGAGGATCACAAATGAACCTCAACCTTCCATATCACAATTTCTGGACACTTGTGCCAGCGTGAGTCATCCACAGCAGAAAGTCATCACAAATGCATTATTAAGTGACTAGATTATTGGTTGCAACCTGCCCCTGTCTATTGTGGAAAACAATTGGCACTTTCTGACAGTAGTTGACGGCAAATACAGTCACAGAACAATTACATCAAAAACAGAGAACCTTGCTGCTGAGAAACCTTCAATGGTAAAAACTCAGTTGAGCGAGACTGATCATGTTTCAGTTACTGTGGACATTTGACCGAAAAGATGAGGAGTTTCCTTGGTATCACTGTGTACTGGATACAGAAAGAGACAGAGAGGATACAGCTGAAACCCAAACTGCTGGCCTTTGACCATTTCAGTGGGTTACACACTGGTGACAGAGTCTGTGAGAAATTTGAAGCTATATGTGACAAATGCAACATCAAAGATAAACTAGACCAGTGTTTCCCAACTTTTTGGAGCCACGGCACATATTTCACATTGGAAAATAAATAAATAAATAAATAAAATAATCACAAGGAACACTATCAAACACAAATGTCACAAAAAGCATATTGATCATTTTTCCTGTGGACCAGGCATAGCGGAATTGGTTCAGTTTGTCCCCAGTATACCACTTTTGCTTTCTTCTGACACTACTCATGCTAGGGCCTTAACCAGGGTCGGAATTTTTTCCAGGACCGAGGTCAGATTGACTACTTTTTCTTTTCAAATATTAATTTTTTATATTTATATATTGCGCTGCGTTGTCTCACTCACAGCATGACTATTACATAATTTCTTCTTTATCTTCTTCTGTTTTACTGGCAGTTGGCAGCCCATTTAATTAGAGCAGGTTGTACTGCCCTGTAGTGAAAGAGAATGTAATTATTCTGCTTGTTAATCACGCCGGTCGCTTCGAGTACTAATCAGGTGGAACCAGATAATCTTCCATGGCACACCTGATCATTTCTCACGGCACACCTATGTGCCGCAGCACAGCGGTTGGGAAACACTGAACTCGACTATATAATTACTCACAATACTGCCAATATGCGAAAAGCATTCACTGTGCGCTTCCCCACTGAGCAAGGTGAGGAATATGATAATGATGGAGATCACCTTGAGACCCAGAACTCTGGCACAACTTAACCTTGGAAGATCAGGAAACAGTAGGTACTGCTATGGCAAAGAACCAGCACCTGCAGTGTTTTGCAAACACACTCCAGCTGGTTGTGAGAGATGGGTTGTCAGAGACCAAAGTGGCATCTCCTTCTCTTTCAAAGTTATCTAAACTCAGCTCTCTACTGCACACAAGCACAAGATTCAAAGATGTGTTTGAAGCTGAATTTGGTGAACAGAAAGCGATCCCTGCTGCTGTAATCACAAGATGGAATTCAACACTCAGACAAGTAAAGGCAGTTGTCCAATGTAAAAACTTAAAACTCTTTGCTGTTCTTGAAATGGCTGGGCACAGGGAGTTATTATTCATAGCACAACAGTGGAATCTGTTGAAGGAGATGGTGGATATCTTGAAGCCTTTTGGAGAAGCAACAGATTTGGCACAAGTAGGGATGGGTATCGAAAACCGGTTCTTGTTGAGAACCGGTTCCCACTGTTTCAATTCCTTGGAATCGTTTGCCACTTTTAAAAACGATTCCCTTATCGATTCCAGTCGCCCCGAATGACGTCATCACGTTGAGTAGCGTCTTTTACCCAGTAGGAAACACGGCGCCTGAGCGGCACAAACGCTCAAAAGTTTGGTTACACTTTATGAGAAAGGATGACAACAGGGCAACGTGCAATACTTGCAAAGTAGAGATTTCATCAAAGGGAGGAAACACTACGAATATGCAAAAGCATTTGCTCAAAAAACACGCGATTGCTTTCAACGAATGTCGTGTTTTTGATCCGCTCCGGACTAGCGAAGCTCAACCCAGCAGCAGCGGTAGCGTTTCCACGTCCTCTCCCGTTAATACTGCAGGTAACTAATCAATTAGCATTGCATATTATGTTAGCGCGATTTACCTTATTACAAAACCTGCTATTACTGTGCGTTGCATTTAGATAACCATGATGAGACAGACAGAGTCTGGCTGGCTCAGATGCTGGCAGTTCTCGCTGCAGTCTACCGGTAGCGTCTCCTTTCAGGCCAGGATAGACGAATGTCACCCAGCAATGTCTAAGTTTGTGGTCAAAGGCTTGCACCCATTTGCCACAGCAGATGCCCCCGATTTCACTTTGGTAAGTGAATGTGTTTAATTGTAGGTAGGGACATTACTGGATATTCTTGTGTAATTGCTACAGAATAATTTATGTTAAACTTTGTTATTGCTACAGGAGAATATTTATTTTATTATTTTACATATACGTTTTTTTTCCTGGGGACCCTGTGACACCCCATTGAAGAGCCGTAGGCTGTGGATCTCTTAAGATCCCACTGTTGGGTTTGTAAGGCCATGTTACCCCTAAATTTCTATCTTGTTCAAAGAGAAGATATAAAACAAAGTTCTAAGCTAATCGACCTTAGTGTTCTCCTTTTTTAAAAATAAGAATCGATAAGAGAATCGATAAGGAATCGAATCGTTAAACAGAATCGAAAATGGAATCGGAATCGTTAAAATCTTATCAATACCCATCCCTAGGCACAAGGTAAGAAAATCATCACGAATCAGTGCTGTTGTTCCATCCGTGCTGTCCCTCAATCACCACCTTGAGAAACGGAAGCCTCACGTACATTTTCTGAATGGTCTGTTCAGGAGTCTCCAAGCTTTGAACAAAAGATTTCTTGGAATCTTTATCAGTGTGCGAATGGCTAGAGCAGAAGACTGGGAAATGTTTCACGTGGCCGCCAGAGACATTGATGAATACACAGACTCAGTCTGTGGATTTATCAGGAAATGCGTGGAAGATGTCGTCCCATCCAGAACAGTCAAATCCTTCCCAAATCAAAAACCCTGGATTAACGGAGATGTTCGCGCGGCACGGAACACCGCCTTTGCCTCCGCGAACACATCGGACCACAAACACGCACATTACCAACTCCGGAAGTGTTACAGGAAAAATGTTTCTATGTTTCTTTACCTTCTTTTAAATGTGCAAGCATGCCCTTTTGTCTATGGTTAGATTAGTTTAGAATTATCTTTTTAGACTTTCTCAGCAAAGACATACTGTTTTGGGACATATTGTTTTAGATTGTTTTATCTCTCACAGCCTTCTCCCAGCTCTCTGCTGACGAGACTAGCGCCACATATGGAGTTGTTTATTTTATTTGTTTTGTATTTTCTTATCCTGTTCTCACTGTCTTTCCTATAAAAATTACCAAGCCACTGTGCATGGTGTGAGTTGTCCTTAGCAGCTCACCCGTGTACACGTTTGATAAAGAAAGTAACTTTGTCTCATTGTGTCTTTATTTCTCCTGGGTCTTTTACAGAGTTTTCCCCCAACAGGAAGACGATCAAAGCAGCCAAACGTGAGTACAGGGACAGGGTGGAGCAACAGTTTGACAACCCTCGGAGTATGTGGCAGGGACTAAACACGATCACAGACTTTAGAGGGAAAACCAGCACACCGCAGACCACGGCCTCTCTGTGTGAGGATCTAAACGTATTCTACGCTAGATTCGACGCAGCAAACACCATGAGACCAGACAGTGTGCGCACCGCGGATGACGTCAGTGCGCACACTGTGTCTGAGGAGGATGTGCGGAAGTGCTTCAGGAAGGTGAACGCACGCAAAGCTACTGGTCCGGACGGGTTTCCCGGCCGCGTCCTCAGGTCATGCGCGGCTCAGCTGGCTGGAGTGTTCACGCACATCTTCAACCTTTCCCTCTCTCTGTCTGTAGTCCCAGCCTGCTTCAAAATGGCCACCATCGTCCCTGTACCCAAATCCTCCACCATCTCCTCATTGAACGACTGGCGACCTGTAGCCCTGACCCCCATCGTAAGCAAATGCTTCCAGAAGCTGGTCAGGGACTTCATCTGCTCTGCACTACCCGACTCACTGGACCCTCTACAGTTTGCATACCGCCACAACAGGTCCACTGATGATGCCATAGCCCTGACACTACACACTGCCCTGTCACACCTGGAGAAGAGAGACACGTATCCTCAGGACCTTCTATCACTGTGCCATTGAGAGCATCCTCACTGGATGCATCACCACCTGGTATGGCAACAGCACCGCCTACAACTGCAAAGCTCTCCAGCGAGTAGTGCGGTGCTCTGAACGGATAATTGGAGGTGAGCTTCCCTCCCTCCAAGACATCTACAGGAAGCGCTGCCTGAGGAAAACGGGGAGGATCATCAAGGACTCCAGTCACCCCAGCCATAAACTGTTCAGACTACTTCCATCAGGAAGGAGGTTCTGCAGCATCCGGTCCCGTACCAGCAGACTGAGAGACAGTTTTTTCCATCAGGCCATCAGACTGCTGAACACGTCATAGACACCTCAGCTTCACTACTGGAACTTCAACATTATGCACTCCATACTGTATATAAATGCCACTTGTTTTGCACATATTCAACTCTGTATATTTTATTATTATTATTATTATTATTATTTATTTATTTATTCTTTTTATTTATTTATTTATTTTTTACTATTTAATTTGTAAAAATGTGTATACACACACACACACACACACACACACACACACACACACACACACACGTAGGAAAATATTTAGTATACACATCCAGAAATGCATACACTATTATATATTGTACATATATTTATTAGTTTCAGGTTGGCCATTCTTGTATTTTGCTCGTTTGTGTTGTTGTGTTTGCACATCTCTGTTGCTTGTGGGGCTCGCACACAAGAATTTCACTCGCATGTGCTGTGCCAGTGTGCCTGCACATGTGATGTGACAATAAAAGTGATTTGATTTGATTTGAAGATGGGATCACTGCTCCCTTTTCAGATCCAGTGTACCTCAAAGCAGCTGCTTTGGATCCGACATTTTCTCTGTTGTGGGTGGAACACCATGTGTTTAACACAAAGTTAAAGATAAAGACTGAAGTTATTGTATATTTTTCCTGTATTTTTTTGTCTAAAATTGTAATAAGGGCTGTTTTGTTAAAATTTTATTATATCTTTTCATGGGACAACATTGAAGATATGACACTTTAGATAAAATATAAAGTAGTCAGTTTACAGCTTGTATAACAGTATAAATTTGCTGTCACCTCAGAATAACTTAACATACAGCCATTAAAGTCTAAACCACTGGCAACAAAAGTGAGTACACCCCTAGGTGAAAATGTCCAAACAGTGCCCAAAGTGTCAATGTCCATTATTTTCCAACACTGCCTTAATTCTCTTGGGCATGGACTTCACTAGAGCTTCAGAGGGTGCCACTGGAATCCTCTTCCATTCCTTCATGATGACATCATACAGCTGGTGGATGTTAGAGACTTTTTGCTCTTCCACCTTCAATTTGAGGATGCCCCACAGATGCTCAATTGGGTTTAAGTCTGGAGACATGATTGGGCAGTCAAGTCCCTTTACCCTCAGTTTGTTTAGCAAGTAACAGTCCTTTTGGAGGTGTGTTTGGGATTGTTATCATGTTGGAATACTGTCCTGTGGCCCAGTTTCCGAAGGGAGGTGATCATGCTCTGCCTGAGTATGTCACAGTACAAGTTGGCATTCATGGTCACCTCAAGTAACTGTAGCTCCCTAGTATGAGCAGCAGTCATGCAAACAACGCCATTCGACCACCATGTTTGACTATCTTTGTACTTCTCACCTGGTTGCCCCCCCATCATTCTCCACTTGCTGTCCATCTCAGAAAAACGCCCAATTTGCTATTGCATCAATCTATTATTTAATTATCCACACTTAACAGCTCTTGCAACTAATCCATAATAAAGCAATGATGGAAACATGTTATAGAACTATAACACTGCAATTGTGTTTATTGTTTTTATACTTGAATAAGTCTGCAATGCAACAACTGGTATGTGTGTTATTGTTGCCTGTGCTCTTTTTAATCCAGGTGGGGAGGGATCCACTGCCTTTAGCAGCCTCACACAGCTCCTTTTGTCACCGTTTCCTCCTCATGTCCTTACAGGGCATGTCTGGACAATGTTATATCATGAGTAATAATTAAGTAAAATCTGTACACATAAAACACAAACACACACACACACACACACACACACACACACACACAGTGACATTTTATGCCTTTTCCAGAATACTGTCTCAGAAGGGTATGCGCATGATTGAGCTTTGTGCTTCATTCTCTGTCTGTGATTTAACGTCTGTGTTTTCTATAACTTATTCTCTTATAACACCTCCAAGAAGTAATGATGCTGCACTCATACATTTGTGTGGCAGCAGGAGGTGGGGACGGAATAAATACTCTTCACAATTTAACAGCCAACGCCACCCTGGGAATTTCACCCAGAGAGTACTGGATCAAGATGATACTAATCACCAAGAAGGTACTTAGGTTCGTTATACTCAATACAGAGACGTGGTTCAATGATAAAACAGGTTGACAATTTATTAATAATTATTTAAAACAGCATATAAAAGCACAAGCACACATATCAATATACAAATATTCTAAAAAGTATTCAGAGCCGGGGGTTACCAGTGGAGGGACAGGAATGCCACACACAAAAACAATTCAAAAAAACGGAAAACTCACCGATACACAAGTGCAGCGCACTGTCACAGGCTCACACTAATGAACTAAAAACACAGGTGTGTAATACTCAAAGGATCCCACCACCAAGGCACCCCAGTCTCCTCCACGTCTGGCCCTCCGCATCTGAATAAAAGAAACAAAGAAAATTATAATATATTCCAAAAAAAGAGATCCAGACATACAAACTAAACAAAACCTTAAATCTGGAGCGGATGTACTCACCGTATTATTCCAAATTGCCGTCTGCCCGACTATTCTAATTTAATCATTAAACGACATCAACATGCACGCCAGTGGACTCCCGTAGCCGGCATGTATGTAGCCGCTGTCCACGCTGATGTCCATTCTTAAGAGGCTGGCAGCAGCAGGGAAAAAGAACCCTTGCAAATGGAAACAGACGGGGAAAGGCAAAGCAGCAGTACGTCTGTTAGCTCAGCGTAGAAAAGCCGTAGCGACCCTGGTGTAAAGCTACTGGACGCCCACTAAGGCCCACACCTCCAGTTAAATGGTGTCACTCGATATATTAACAGAGTGGCTCATAGGAGGCCACTCTGGTACACATGCGCCAAATCAACACATACCAGCCACGATGGGGGCTTCAGGAAGGGAATCCACGGGTGATCTCTGTAACATGAACAACAATCAACACGAGTACTGCCAATTCAGGCTGAGGCAGCACTGGAAGTCAGGTGACCGAAAGGAGATAACAACAGGTACGTGATGCTCAGCTGGCGCCCCCTAATGCACCTGACTAAAAGTGGGATCAACCAGAACATATACAGGGAGTGCAGAATTATTAGGCAAGTTGTATTTTTGAGGAATAATTTTATTATTGAACAACAACCATGTTCTCAATGAACCCAAAAAACTCATTAATATCAAAGCTGAATGTTTTTGGAAGTAGTTTTTAGTTTGTTTGTAGTTTGAGCTATTTTAGGGGGATATCTGTGTGTGCAGGTGACTATTACTGTGCATAATTATTAGGCAACTTAACAAAAAATAAATATATACCCATTTCAATTATTTATTTTTACCAGTGAAACCAATATAACATCTCCACATTCACAAATATACATTTCTGACATTCAAAAACAAAACAAAAACAAATCAGCGACCAATATAGCCACCTTTCTTTGCAAGGACACTCAAAAGCCTGCCATCCATGGATTCTGTCAGTGTTTTGATCTGTTCACCATCAACATTGCGTGCAGCAGCAACCACAGCCTCCCAGACACTGTTCAGAGAGGTGTACTGTTTTCCCTCCTTGTAAATCTCGCATTTGATGATGGACCACAGGTTCTCAATGGGGTCCAGATCAGGTGAACAAGGTGGCCATGTCATTAGATTTTCTTCTTTTATACCCTTTCTTGCCAGCCACGCTGTGGAGTACTTGGACGCGTGTGATGGAGCATTGTCCTGCATGAAAATCATGTTTTTCTTGAAGGATGCAGACTTCTTCCTGTACCACTGCTTGAAGAAGGTGTCTTCCAGAAACTGGCAGTAGGACTCGGAGTTGAGCTTGACTCCATCCTCAACCTGAAAAGGCCCAACAAGCTCATCTTTGATGATACCAGCCCAAACCAGTACTCCACCTCCACCTTGCTGGCGTCTGAGTCGGACTGGAGCTCTCTGCCCTTTACCAATCCAGCCACGGGCCCATCCATCTGGCCCATCAAGACTCACTCTCATTTCATCAGTCCATAAAACCTTAGAAAAATCAGTCTTGAGATATTTCTTGGCCCAGTCTTGACGTTTCAGCTTGTGTGTCTTGTTCAGTGGTGGTCGTCTTTCAGCCTTTCTTACCTTGGCCATGTCTCTGAGTATTGCACACCTTGTGCTTTTGGGCACTCCAGTGATGTTGCAGCTCTGAAATATGGCCAAACTGGTGGCAAGTGGCATCTTGGCAGCTGCACGCTTGACTTTTCTCAGTTCATGGGCAGTTATTTTGCGCCTTGGTTTTTCCACACGCTTCTTGCGACCCTGTTGACTATTTTGAATGAAACGCTTGATTGTTCGATGATCACGCTTCAGAAGCTTTGCAATTTTGAGACTGCTGCATCCCTCTGCAAGATATCTCACTATTTTTGACTTTTCTGAGCCTGTCAAGTCCTTCTTTTGACCCATTTTGCCAAAGGAAAGGAAGTTGCCTAATAATTATGCACATCTGATATAGGGTGTTGATGTCATTAGACCACACCCCTTCTCATTACAGAGTTGCACATCACCTAATATGCTTAATTGGTAGTAGGCTTTCGAGCCTATACAGCTTGGAGTAAGACAACATGCATGAAGAGGATGATGTGGACAAAATACTCATTTGCCTAATAATTCTGCACTCCCTGTAATATTCATCCTTCTACATTTGCATTTAGGAAATCATAGCAAAAGTGGAATCCATCTTTGAACATACTTAACATATCATGTTTTTGTCAAGTCATTTTAGGCAAAATTACATAACATATTTACTGCAGTAGGAGTGAAAATTAAGTTAGTAAAGAATGATGAGTACTCTAACATGCTGTTATACTAAAACTCACAGACTAGTGAATAATCATTGTTAATGTTGAGATGAAGCTTTCTTTCGTCACATACAAACACACAAAGGTAAATAAACTAATTTGGTTGAATAATAAACCAAGGTTAATGGAGAAAAAAACATGTCTACCGTATACAGTAACACTGAGGCATGGACGGATTTGAATAATGTGAGCTTAATATTCAAACTGGCTTATCCGGTCTTTAAGTCTGACATCATTAGCTGTCATTTGTCCAAACTCCACTTCATGTCCCAAAGTCAAATGAACATTTCTAAAAGTTAGAAGTTTTAGAATTAGAAGTTAGCAGGAAGTTAGCTCACTAGTTTCCACCTAAACATAATATACCATGTTCTGACTGAGGGATTTCTGAAAAAATTCAAAAATACCGCTCTGCTATCACTTCCAGCATAAATGAAGACAGAACAGTAGTGATGTCTGTAGGGTTAATGAAGTTGGGATAGCTGGTATATAATGATGTGCTACGTGGTGGCTAGCTACACCACGTAGCAAGTCAGGTTTCACCACCGAATAAGAAAAGTAAGAAAGAAAAGATGAGGAGTTAAAAATGTGGCCTTCACCTGTAAAACCTTTCCTGGTTTTTGGGGTTGTCTCATTGTTGCCCCTCTATTGCACTTGTTGTTAAATTCATTAACACCAAAGCAGCTGAAACTGATTAATAACCTCCTCTGCTACTTAACTGACCAGATCAGTATCATCTAAGTTTAAATGACTTGGTCCTATACTTTCTTTTGAGCAGTATATAAGCTAAGGTAAACCTATTACATTAATGAGGCAGTTAAAGGTTGTGAACCTTGAATGGAGAAAGTGCGGGACATCCTGCTAATTGTGGTTTACTAACTTTACCTTTACTTGAAGCTGCTGTAATCACTGGTATTGCCATGAAATAGCTTCAAATAAAGGCAGCAAACCACAATTAGCAGGGCGTCCCGCACTTTTTCCAGGATTACAACCTTTAACCTTATATATAAGAATAAGCAATTGTTGTGCATATATTATCACTATTATTATGTAAACAGAAATATTAAAACACAAAAAACAAACGTTTAAAAAAAAAATGTTTTAAGGCACATGTTGTGCAATATTTTTTTCTCATTGGAATCACCATCCCCACCCTAAATGACCATCGCCACTCCACCCTTATTTTATTTTATTTATTATATTATATAACTATATTATGTAACTGTATACAGCCCCACAATGTTTCTGTTTCAATGTTTCCTACGCATACACCATGTATAAAATTCCCCTCACACATATATGTATACATATATATTGCTTTTTATTTATTTTTTTCCCTCATTGTATATTGTTTTCCCTTCTTTACTTTTGCACCTTGTGGTCCAGCCACCCAATTTCTTTGTGCAAGAAACTGCACAGTAAAACTGTCTAAGTCTCTAAGTCTCTCTAAGTAATTTCTGTCATCTTTCTAGCGATTTCAACATCACTCAAACACAAAATCCCCACCTTTGACAGCTTTCTGTTAGTAGGGTGTGGTGGTTTACACTACATGATCCCTGAACATTCTATGAAGGGACAAAGTAAAGTAAATATCCAGAAACAGTGAATTTGAATGATGCTGCTTTGCTTTTGATTTAAATGGCTTGTGGGATACCACGCCAGAGCTATCAATCAATTTAGATGGAAATAGGTGGGAGGTTTTGCATGAAGCTCTGAATCACCACTGGTATCTTTTCAGACTTGATATAGAGGGATCATAACCGGAGTGAATTTCAAAGCCTCCCTAACGTCTACCAAGGTAAGTGCTGCTGTACAAACAGGTCCGATGAATGAATGACAGAGACTTATATTTATAAAGAGATGAAGAGAAAACAGTGTGATAGCCACGTAAGTTGTGGACTTTATCAGTTGGGCTGATTTCAGTTTTAATCTGCTGAAACTGTATATTAAAAGCAGTTTAACTTCCTGAGACTAGCATGTATGCATGTACAACTCATTCTCTAATTTTTCTTTCGTCATTTTAGAGCAATTTCACTAAAACAACCATCTGAGACTTAGGTTAACACATTACGTCTTTGTCTGATTTTGATTTTGTTGTAATGTTTTACACTGACTGACAGCAAATAGTAGTAAAATTTATAGCTGACAAAATATGTAGTGAGCAAAGTGACAATAAACACAGCTCAACTGAAAGAGAACTGAATTGGTTTAACTCCTGTTTTCATGTCAGTGATTGAAAACCATGATTAATTAAACTGTCACATAGATATAGGAACAAGTATAGATAAAAAAAAATAATTAAAAAAGGCAGCTCATTAAAGAAGTATTCCTGTATAAACTGGACCACAGGCACTGTAGTGTCTGAAAGTACTTGGTGTCATAACAGCTGTGTTAGGCAGCCAGGAATGGACCCAAAATCCAAACTAAACTCAAAACACAGCTTTATTGCTGGAATTATTCATTATAAACTAAAACTGGGAAAACACTTTAAACTAAACAGACAGACTAGCAGAAAACCCAGCATTCAGGGTGATCACAACAACCAGCGGAGGAAGAGGCAGACATTAAAAGCACAAGGCAAACGAAGGAATAGACCACAGGTGGGAACACAGCTGAACATAGTCTAACTAACGAGACGGGGAACCAAGACAGATCATGACACTTAATTGCTAAAGAGTTATTACATCTACATTTTTGAAACAGCCGTTTATAGAGGAATTAACCTGAAATAACCAAAATGCTATTTATGTCATCAAAGATCCATTTAGACTGGTCTACACTGTTAGTGCTCTTTAAACATCAAAATAAACTAAAACTCAATATGCTGGGTCAGATGACCCAGGATCGTGACAAAGGGATCAGACACTGAACACAGTGCATGATCCGCCAAAGAAGAACAAAAGACAAAAGCTATCTCACTATTCAGTTTGCTCTCACTTGCACTCTTATTTTGTAAATGTCATTACAACAATTTATTTAAATTAGTATTTCTATTGTTTTGTGTTCTTTTCTTTTTAAATAATAGGACATTTCACTTGAAATTTGAAATGTTTTATTGATTTCTTTAAACACACAAGCACCTATATCTGTGCAATTTACTCTAGTTGTGTTTAATGAAGAGTTTATTGTTCCCAGCATTTATCAGTAGAGCGTTATGTGGACACAGTAGACGCTGCTCTTCCTCACTATAAAATTTCTGTTCTGTGTCCTGTCTGTGCAGGCTTTTTGTCCACTTTTCTCCTGTGAAAAACACAATGACAAAGCACGTTGGCTTCTTGCTCATTCTTTTCCCCGTGTGTGGACATCTGCTGGACATCAAGTTTTATAATAAACCTTACGAGTATACCTGGGAAGAGGCAGTAACATTCTGCAGGAAGAACCACACTGACTTGGTCCGAGTGAGAACTGCAGAAGAGAATAAAGCTTTACAGTACTCTGGATGGATCGGTTTGTCCCGGAAGGATGCAAAAAGTCCATGGAAATGGTCCAGAGGAGACGAAATAGCCATCTTCACACCATGGGATGGCGGTAAATTCTCATACTATGTTTTTTACTCCTTAGATGTTACCTGGCTTACAAGACCAAACTTACTGGTAATTATTCCAAACTTATTTGCATTGTGACCTGAAATCGATTTGAGATATTTTGAGCATTCAACAATTTGAGTGGTGAGAAAGGATCAGATTTACAGTGTGGAGCAGTGTTGTCTACCACAGTGTTGACTGTAATGAGTTTCATGAAGTCCCAAACCAACTGTTTCAGCTGGAACTTCAGCAAGGAGGGTTTGTTACACACATAAACACTGTACTGGTAAAATGATTTGATACTGAATCTAGATAAAAATAGACCTTTAAAACATCTCTGAAATCCAGCCGTCTTTTTTGTCTATTGTACTTCGACTTCTTGCAGCACCAAAAGAGGATGAAAACTGTGTGAACAGAAAAAGCGACGGAAAATGGGAAAGCAAGAAGTGTGATGAAAAACGTGATTTCCTATGTTATGAGGAAAAGCTGATTCTGGTGAAGGAGAATAAAACATGGGAGGAGGCATTAGAACACTGCAGGTCTCTGGATGGAGTGGTCACAGAAGATCCAGCCTCTTCATACAGGAACCACGGCTATGACCTGGCCTCCCTGATCACTCCAGATGACTACACCACTGCACGAGAGACCGCAAAAGAGGCTACCACTGATGAGGTTGGGCAGTTTTCTGCATGCGTTTGTGTTGGTGAGAGACTCATAACTATACTTACTGTAACTTTGTTTGTTTCTCTTTGTTTACTGTTGGCAGGTGTGGACAGGCCTGTGTAACCTGGCTGGTGAGTGGCTGTGGGTGGGTGGAGAAGAAATGCAATATAAGGATATCCCAAAATGCCCAACCGAGGGCCTCTGTGGCGTCCTCGAGAAGAATGGTCGTTCACCCTACGGCATAAGAAACTGCCAGCAGAAAAGGAACTTTCTCTGTTCCAAAATGAATTAAGTACTGTACTTAAGTAAAAATTTGATATATCTGTACTTACCTTTCCATCTTATGACACTTAGATACATGTGTGTCAAAGTAAACAGGAGAAATAATCCAAAGCAGACTCCACAGACAGGGTTAAACAAAAATGAACCGTTATTCAGGTATATGAGTGAGTCCAAAATTAGAAATTCCAAGAACAATGGGAACCTGACAAACACTTTACACTACCAGTTAAAAGTTTTTGAGTTAGAATAATTGTACCTTCATTCATGATGCATGTTACAAATATATCAATTAATATAGTCAGTACATTGAAAAGGTGAGAAATAGTGATGAGATGTTTTCATACTGTTAGATTATACAATGATGATAGATTAATGCAAACCAGAAAAATCATAACGTCTTGTTATATGTGTTATTTTCCTAATGTAGTTGTGTGACATGTCAAGTAAATACTGGACTATACATAATTTAAAAGTTGTCTCAAGTCAATAAAGATATTAAATAAAGATTAATGTGCAGTTAAGCAATTATTTTTGTCTTTATAAGCAGTGGTGAGGGAACCATATGGTTACTTTCACTGCTATGAGGCTTTTTTTACATCTAAAACAGGCCGTCTTGTATTCCTTTTGAAAAAAATGTTTTACAGAATTCGAGAAGTACACTCTAACTACGTACATAGGAATTAAGAGGGAAAGTCAGGTAATCAAATCATTTTGACTAACTGATTATCTGGAGGTAATCACCGCTAAAAGAAGACATTTTCGCAATTTGCTGCATCTTGCAGTCATTAAGTTGACTATAAATTTCTCTGCATACCAAAGTATCTTGAGGTAATTATAAAGCTTGGCTGGAACTGGGTCAGGCAATAGGAGAATGATTCCAATGATGGGTAGTACACGTGCACATTCATGCTCAGGCACGTGCAAAGCCAGCACTAATATTCTTCTACCTTTTTATTTCTTTATTTTTACTACTTTCTTCATTGTAGATACAAACTGAAGACATCAAATATATCAAGCAATATATATGGAATAATGTAGCAAAGAAAAAATTTAAAATACGTTTTATATTTTAGATTCCTAAAAGTAGCCACCCTTTGCTTTGTTGACAGAGCTGCAAACCCTTGGCCTTCTCTCAGTGAGCTCCATGATGTAGTCACCTGAAATGGTTTTCATATCACAGGTGTACCCTGTCAGGGGTCATTTGTGGAATTTCCTTAATGGTGTTGGGACCATCAGTTGTGTTATGCAGAAGTTGGGTTGGTACACAGCTTACAGCCCTATTTGAGAATGGTTAGAATTTATACTGTAATATGCAAGAACCAATCAGCTAAGTAAAGACAAACAACAGTCCATCATTACATTACAGAAGGTCTAGGTCAGTCAACTTTGAATGTGTCCCCAAAAAGCATTTGTTTGGGCCAAGAAACACAAGTAATGGACATTAGACCTGTGGAAATCTGTGCATGGTTTGATGAGTCCAGATCTTTGGTTCCTAATGAGATTGTTGGAAAACCATTTCAGGTGACGACCTCATGAACGTCATTGAGCAGTAATCAAATCAAAGGATAAGAAAACATAAAACATGTTTTGAGGTATTTCACACATTTTTGTTTACTACATGATTCCGTGTGTTCACTCAAAGTTTTGATGCGTTCAGTGAGAATTTACAATATAAGTAGTCATGAAAAGTAAGAAAAACATTAAATGAGAAGGTGTGTCCAAACTTTTGGCTGTTAGTCTATGCTCCGTCTCTCTCTCTCTCCTCGTCTCTGTGCCTATATCATGCTGTATTTCTCATGTACATGCAGGCAAAGTGTAAGTGAGTCTTTAGAGTTAATGCTGAACATCTTGCTTGGTGAGGTGGCTGAGAAAAAAGACGGAGGGAGAAAGGTCAACATTTAACTGCAACCAAATGCTAAAAAAAATAGGTGAAAGTAAGAAACAGGTCAGTCTAAAACTCTTATAATCTAATTAACATTGTTTCATGTTTATGTATGTTTTGATGCGTTAATGTTTACATATATATAGATGTTCATTTCAAACTGTGTTCTCATTCTGTCATATTCTGTTTAAAAAGTGAAGACTGTTTGTTTTGTGTGCTTGATCCTGTGCGTTAGTGTTACATCCTGTGAGGCTGTGGGAGCGTGTGGGCGTGGTGTTGTCCTCCCCCTCTCTCTTGCCCCTGCCTTCTCCTTTAGGACACACCTGCTGCTCATCTGCCCTTGTTTACCACCAATTACCCTCCAGAGGTGATATAAGCTGGAGGAGAGCTGTGCCGGTGTGGGAGAGGCTTCTGGTGGATTCGGTCGGTCGTGGCTCTTTGTGAGTAACTCTCAACTGAGCAGCAGTTTTTCTTAAGTGACGCGACCTCCATTTCTTGGTTTGGCCTACCTGGTTTTATTGCTAAGAACAGCATAGCAGCTTCCTAGTTGAAGCGGCCACCGTTCCTTCGGCTGGCCTGTCTGATTTATCATTAAAGCAGTGTTTCTGCCTCTTTCTTTTGTTACTGTTTATATGGGTTAATTGATTATAATAAAGATTCATTTTGTGTTAAACACCTCCGCCTGGCGTCCTATTCATTCCAATCCGGATCCAATTGTTACTGTCCCCCACCCTCTTTGCCTAGCTTTCATGTGGGGATGTAACAATTAGTTATTCTGTTTTCTCTGATCTACAGCCTGAACAGACTTTGAAACCCAGAATTTACACCTACTTATTCTGTAAATTACATTTCTATCCTGGATAGTTTCCCTCTAAGAAAAAGTAATAAATAAAAAACAAAGGTGTAATAAGGGTTTGCAAGTCTATGGGTGTCTAAGACCATAAACTCAGCAGGAAAAGTTTTGAAGATAAAAAGAAAGGAAACCTTTTCCAGCAGAAACTTCTGAAGGACTGTAGGTCTTTGTGAAATCACAAACATCACAATCTGGTGGCCTTTAGTAACAGTGATATGAAAAAAGTATACAGTGGGGCAAAAAAGTATTTAGTCAGCCACCGATTGTGCAAGTTCCCCCACCTAAAATGATGACAGAGGTCAGTAATTTGCACCAGAGGTACACTTCAACTGTGAGAGACAGAATGTGAAAAAAAAATCCATGAATCCACATGGTAGGATTTGTAAAGAATTTATTCGTAAATCAGGGTGGAAAATAAGTATTTGGTCAATAACAAAAATACAACTCAATACTTTGTAACATAACCTTTGTTGGCAATAACAGAGGTCAAACGTTTACTATAGGTCTTTACCAGGTTTGCACACACAGTAGCTGGTATTTTGGCCCATTCCTCCATGCAGATCTTCTCGAGAGCAGTGATGTTTTGGGGCTGTCGCCGAGCAACACGGACTTTCAACTCCCGCCACAGATTTTCTATGGGGTTGAGGTCTGGAGACTGGCTAGGCCACTCCAGGACTTTCAAATGCTTCTTACGGAGCCACTCCTTTGTTGCCCAGGCGGTGTGTTTTGGATCATTGTCATGTTGGAAGACCCAGCCTCGTTTCATCTTCAAAGTTCTCACTGATGGAAGGAGGTTTTGGCTCAAAATCTCACGATACATGGCCCCATTCATTCTGTCCTTAACACGGATCAGTCGTCCTGTCCCCTTGGCAGAAAAACAGCCCCATAGCATGATGTTTCCACCCCCATGCTTCACAGTAGGTATGGTGTTCTTGGGATGCAACTCAGTATTCTTCTTCCTCCAAACACGACGAGTTGAGTTTATAGCAAAAAGTTCTACTTTGGTTTCATCTGACCACATGACATTCTCCCAATCCTCTGCTGTATCATCCATGTGCTCTCTGGCAAACTTCAGATGGGCCTGGACATGCACTGGCTTCAGCAGCGGAACACGTCTGGCACTGCGGGATTTGATTCCCTGCCGTTGTAGTGTGTTACTGATGGTGACCTTTGTTACTTTGGTCCCAGCTCTCTGCAGGTCATTCACCAGGTCCCCCCGTGTGGTTCTGGGATCTTTGCTCACCGTTCTCATGATCATTTTGACCCCACGGGATGAGATCTTGCGTGGAGCCCCAGATCGAGGGAGATTATCAGTGGTCTTGTATGTCTTCCATTTTCTGATGATTGCTCCCACAGTTGATTTGTTCACACCAAGCTGCTTGCCTATTGTAGATTCACTCTTCCCAGTCTGGTGCAGGTCTACAATACTTTTCCTGGTGTCCTTCGAAAGCTCTTTGGTCTTGGCCATGGCGGAGTTTGGAGTCTGACTGTTTGAGGCTGTGGACAGGTGTCTTTTATACAGATGATGAATTCAAACAGGTGCCATTCATACAGGTAACGAGTGGGGGACAGAAAAGCTTCTTACAGAAGACGTTACAGGTCTGTGAGAGCCAGAGATTTTCCTTGTTTGAGGTGACCAAATACTTATTTTCCACCCTGATTTACGAATAAATTCTTTACAAATCCTACCATGTGAATTCATGGATTTTTTTTTTTTTCACATTCTGTCTCTCACAGTTGAAGTGTACCTCTGGTGCAAATTACTGACCTCTGTCATCATTTTAGGTGGGGGAACTTGCACAATCGGTGGCTGACTAAATACTTTTTTGCCCCACTGTATTTGCACTACTCATATCAATGTGAACACAATATACAGAGGTCAAATAACAGTTCAATGATTTGAAATGCTTATTTCAAACTGTAAATGTGACAGGAAGGAGTATTTTTCAGAAACAAAGCAAAACCTAAAGGAATACCAGGGAACGTGGATCATGGTTGGATGATTGCAAAGGTCCCTAGATTAACATTTTGAAGTTTAAAACTAAAATCATACACGGATGTCATTCTTTTGCTGAGACTCCTCTTTTGTGAGCTGAACTTCATTGAATAACAAATATTGTTCATGTGCAGTTTTTAGTGTTCCTTCATTTTTTTATTCAGCAGGAGGAATACAGGAAACAAATAATAAAAAAAAAAAAGTTCCCTGTCATCACCTATGAGAGGCAGACTAGCTGGCACAAACTGGATGGTTTGGCTGGTTCTTTCATACTGGCTCTGATGAATGAGATAACAATCAGGCATGTCCAGCTGAAGAGCAGGAAACCCCAGGATCCGCCCACATGGGAGGAGAGAGCCTGTAAGAACAACAATCTGTACCAGACAAACTAAGCCAACCTGTGCCCCTGTGTCAGGAACTTTACATGGTTTTGGGCTTATTATCATTGCTGGTTCATGTAGCACAAGGTTGAATATCCATTTTGTTTTATCTGGTAAACAATACTGAGAAACATTTTTAAGGTTATTGGTTTATGGTCAATACCATTAGCATCTTTTTTCCACCTTATTATTCCAGCATTACCACATTATTACTGTAGTACAAATGCTACTGAAATTTGAAATGATTTCTCATGATATCTTTGGGTTAATATCATTCTCTATTCATCAGGAATTTTTTGATTTTCACTGGCAAACTAGCCTTTGCCACCACTTTTAACAACATCTACATCAGAGGTGGGCAATTCCAGGCCCCGAGGGCCAGTGTCCCTGCAGGTTTTAGATCTCACCTTGGGTCAACACACCTGAATCACATGATTAGTTTGTTACCAGGCCTCTGGAGAACATCGGGAAATGTTGAGGAGCTAATTTAGCCATTTAAATCAGCTGTGTTTGTTCAAGGACACATCTAAAACCTGCAGGGACACCGGCCCTCGGGGCCTGGAATTGCCCACCCCTGATCTACATGAAGCTGTTTGGTACAGCTCGAGAGAGCAAACGTACACATCTCAAAAAGCTGCACCATCTTTTTACAGAGGCGCAGTGAGTGTGAAACCCAACTCCATTTCTAAACTGTGCTCACCTCTGCAGTAACTGTGTTGTGATTATCATACACATTTGAAGCTCCTCTCTGTATTTTCAGAGCTTTTGTCATTATTTCAGGTGTCACACTTTAGCATATCATGTCCAACCTCCCTTGGAAAGCTGGTGCTCATAGAGTTAGACAAACAGAAAAAGTTTCATAAAGATTCTTAGTATCCTGCCAAAGTGGAAGCGACCTCTCCCGAAGGAGACACCTCCCTGTGTACCACTGCATCATTGACAATGACGTGGACCTCTTCAGAGAGGGGACAGGTTTGTGCAAATTTGCTGAAGACTGATTATATAGAACTAAGACAGAAGACTGAGCAATTGGACTCAAAGACATTTGAATCATGGAGGGATCATTTTGGTTTATGGATCAAATCTGAACCTCGGCTGTCTTTCTTTTGGTTAATATTAGCGAACACTAACTATCCTACTAAGGCTCATTGTAGAAAGTGAAATGAGGAAGTTCAAAAAATCAGGCTCAGATATCCTGAATATGTTTTGCTCTGAGAGACTATTGCTATCACTACTGAAATCCTACATGTGAATGGACTCTAAGTCAGAACACAATTTTAAATGCTCCATCATGATAGCACATCGCCCTCCAGTGGCCATTCTTGTTATCCATCAAGTAATGTGTATAAGAGAATGACAATATTATTAATATGAAGCATTTTGTTAGCAATGTAGGTACTTGCTGGATGTTTCTTTCTTCACATTACTTTTAAAGGAAAGTAATCAGCTAATTAATGATTACTGTATTAATTAAAGAAAAAGAAAAAACTTGACAGTATTTTCTGCAAGGAAATCCTTTTAAAGAGAAAAATGTTCAGATTTGTGAGACTAAACTTAAAAGGTTTTGAGTAAATGATGAGTATTTATTCAGGCTTGGATGTACGCATTTGTGAAATTGTTTTACGTGTGGTCAGGTTGCGTTGTATTTGTGTGTGGATTGGAGCACATGTTTGTGAATCCTCAAAAGTTACAAACGCTTGTAGATCACATCGTACGCATTTCTAACACTTTTAAGGTAAATTTCTCTCCATATTAAAGTCTATACTCTTACCTCCACACTTCTGCCTCCTTCTTGGGTGATCTACATGTTTAATTCCTAACACAATCCTATTCATTTATCTGAGCTTCAGATCAGCACTATGGGTACACTGGCTCGCTCTAACTGACACTGCCACAAACTGCCAAATGTAAAAACAGAGACACTCACAGAGCTGTTCAACCTGTAGCAGAGGTGGGACCAAGTCATTGTTTTGCAAGTCTCAAGTAAGTCTCAAGTCTTTATCCTCAAGTCTCAAGTCAAGTCTCAAGTAATGTCAGGCAAGTCAGAGTCGAGTCTCAAGTCACTGGTGTAAAAGTCCGAGTAAAGTCACAAGTCTGAAATTTTGAATTTCAAGTCCTTTCGAGTCTTTAAAAAAAACAAACGAAAAAATAATGTTGCAGTTATATGCTAAATGTAAATATTAGACCATGTAATTTTTAAATCTGTGTTTTTCTCAACACATGACAAAATAGTGAACTTAGAAAATATACACAAATTGTGAAATTGCACCTCTTTAAAATGCAGCTCAATTAAACCTAGCTCCAAGAATAATTTTCACCGACAGTTCTGAGATAAGCTGCATGTTATTCTTGGATGCGGTTGTAGGGCCGGCTTTAAAATCGCATGACAAAAATATCATACACATTAAAAAAAACTGTATCACCAACGTAGCCTGGAAAACATTTGCTAGTTAGATGAAGTCAGCTATCTCATCCTAGCATATTTATATGCATATTTATAATTATACGGTTCTTGGAGTGAGTGCACACACTCATGAAGTTTAGTAACTTCCGGTCACTGCAACAAGCCCAGGTACAGTTTACCGACGGATGGGTACAGGACCTTGAAATGCACCGTGTAGAACGAAAGACCATCGTACGTATCATAAGTTTACCAGTCTCACAAATCGTCTTCATAAATACACATTCGTTAACCGTTTATTAATAGGACCTTTGAGCTCAACGGTAATTAATTAGTAGTAGAAATAATTTCTGGTACCCATCACAGAAATGTAGCAGTGACAATAATATTGTATGCTGTAATCGTACTGGGCAATTAGTGATACAAAAAACCTGTTTTATGCTGTGAATAAAAGTATATGTTTTTGTCAATGTACCATAATAACAGAAGCGAAACGCAATATTGTGTCAGGACAATTTACTATTTATGCACAATAAATAAAGGAGCATAGCGCGACAATTTCTGTTCAGCGCCAGACTTGCTTGTAACCTATATCACCAATTATGTTAAGAAAAATGACGTATTAACTACAACAGCAGACTGACCTTTGTGTAAATGCTTGGAGCAGACTAACCTGTGAGCTGGAGTGTTCTAGGACGTTATATTTGATCTTTGAATGGCTGCAATCCAGTCGCGTCTTTGTTACTTCGGAAACATGGCTCGAACAATTTCTCTTCCACGACGTAATCCGATAACAACCGATCTCTTTACCCGTCGGCTTTCTGTGGCTGTCATGCGACCGGCTATTGCAGTTAATAATACAACAGCTTCTTGACATTTTTGTGTTTCTTTTTATCGCTGTGTGACTGATTTTAATTGAAAGCCTGCGTGCGCTAGTACCGCTTGCCACGAGTTCCCAGAATCCTTTGCGGTTCTACCCGTGAATGACGTCACATTTTCAATCTCCATATAATATGCGTGTTAAATTTTATATTTGGGGTAAAATATCAAGTCTTTTCAAGTAAACCGGTTCAAGTCCAATTCAAGTCCCAAGTCATTGGTGTAAAAGTCCAAGTCAAGTCACAAGTCTTAGAACATTTTTTCAAGTCAAGTCTAAAGTCATAAAATTAATGACTCGAGTCTGACTCGAGTCCAAGTCATGTGACTCGAGTCCACACCTCTGACCTGTAGCATGTGATCATAATGGAGTATTTTTTTTCTGCAATGGAAGGAAGGACATATTAGCTTTCTATAATTAAATATTTAATCTGTTCATATAAGAAGAACTTGTAATATTGATGTATTACTTGAAGGGAGTGTTTTCATTTTGTTTTTTGTGTGCTTTTTTTTTCCTGGAGGAGTGAACTGGTTCACATGGTTTCCAAACTTAAGTTTTCAAGCAACTTAAAGAAGTCCAGACACTTTT
The DNA here is from genome assembly GCF_965226115.1 of Aulonocara stuartgranti. Classification (NCBI taxonomy): domain Eukaryota; kingdom Metazoa; phylum Chordata; class Actinopteri; order Cichliformes; family Cichlidae; genus Aulonocara; species Aulonocara stuartgranti. Next base: position 18,963,616 of record NC_138958.1, read on the forward strand.
CTTTCCAAGCTCCTTAGACTACGATGACCTGGATGACTGAGAACCTTCACAGACATATCAAATATTGATGTAAGAAATGGACTGTTGACTGAAAAACTAACTAGGCACAGCACAGTAGGAGCAGCACAGGAAGACGTTCATTAGATCAAGAACATCTTCAAAGATTAGTGGTTAAAAATACCTGCTGAGTTGTGCACAAACCTGGTGACTGACTCAGGGGCAATTCTAGGATCAGAGCTTTGGGGGTGCTGTGCACCCAGAGAGCTGCCCATCCAGGCAAGGTAAACTTTACTCGTCACGATGAGACGTCTTCCCTGTCTCTGTCAGTCCCTGCATCCTTAAATGTCTCCAGTTGTCCCGAGTTCCCTCTGACTGTCTCCTTGGTGCATTTAAACCCCTGCATCCTCCCTGTCCTCATCGTCTGTTGTCTTCATCTCCATTATCAGTCATCATAATTTTACCCTCTCTGTGCAAGTCTGCAATTTTTTTTATTAAATCATAAGATTCTTAAATTCATCAAGTCTTTCTGTGCCTGGGTCCTCGTCTCAAAACATGACATCACTGTTTTGTACATTTCAACACAATTGAATCCCCACATTTGTGAAAGAAAAGCAAAACACTTTTTTGAAAAGTCTGTAACAAAGTCAAAGTCAAAAGTCAAAGTCAACTTTATTTGTCAATTCTGCCACATGTACAGGACATACAGAGAATAGAAATTTCGTTACTCTCAAACCCTAGATGAAATAGCAAATGAACATTTAAATATAAGAGAGTGATTAAAAAATGCAAATAAAATAATTAAAAAGTAAAAATTTAAATAAATACAATACAATTTAACAAGAAAGCTATGCAATATACAATATACAATATTCAGGTAAGGGTAAATGACATTGAGTGTAAACCAGGCAGAGTAGTGCAAATAGGCAAATAGTGCAAATGGAGATTTAGTAATATACGGTAAGAGATAGTATAACAACAAAGTCTTATGAGGTAATGGCAGTCCAATGCTCCACAAAGTGACTGGTAACTGGTGCAGGCCAGTGAGTGAGTCAAAATCATCAAATCCGATAAAGGTTATTTAAATGCTGCCAAAGAAGAATGGATTGGAATTTAAAATTTTTTAAAAAAAAATTAAATTTAAAAATATATATTTTTTTAAATTAAAAAAAAAATTTAATTTAAAAAAAAACAAAAAAAAAAACAACATATACTAACCTTAATTACTGCGGGAGAATAATGAATGATGCTCATAGTGAGTAAAAAGTAAACTGAGTGCATTTTTTGGACAGAGATTCACTTTTAATGTGTATGTATATTATACGGGGCGATTGTGGCTACGGGGCGATTGTGGCTCAAGAGTTGGGAGTTCGCCTTGTAATCGGAAGGTTGCCGGTTCGAGCCCCGGCTTGGACAGTCTCGGTCGTTGTGTCCTTGGGCAAGACACTTCACCTGTTGCCTACTGGTGGTGGTCAGAGGGCCCGGTGGCGCCAGTGTCCGGCAGCCTCGCCTCTGTCAGTGCGCCCCAGGGTGGCTGTGGCTACAATGTAGCTTGCCATCACCAGTGTGTGAATGTGTGTGTGAATGGGTGGATGACTGGATATGTAAAACGCTTTGGGGTCCTTAGGGACTAGTAAAGCGCTATATAAATACAGGCCATTTACCATTTACCAGGAAGCGGTGCCTGAGGAAAGCGGGGAGGATCATCAAGGACTCCAGTCACCCCAGCCATAAACTGTTCAGACTGCTTCCATCAGGAAGGAGGTTCTGCAGCATCCGGTCCCGTACCAGCAGACTGAGAGACAGCTTTTTCCATCAGGCCATCAGACTGCTGAACACGTCATAGACACCTCAGCTTCACTACTGGAACTTCAACATTATGCACTCCATACTGTATATAAATGCCACTTGTTTTGCACATATTCAACTCTGTATATTTTATATATTTTATTATTATTATTATTATTTTATTTTATTTTTTTACTATTTAATTTGTAAAAATGTGTATACACACACACACACACACACACACACGTAGGAAAATATTTAGTATACACATCCAGAAATGCATACACTATTATATATTGTACATATATTTATTAGTTTCAGGTTGGCCATTCTTGTATTTTGCTCGTTTGTGTTGTTGTGTTTGCACATCTCTGTTGCTTGTGGGGCTCGCACACAAGAATTTCACTCGCATGTGCTGTGCCAGTGTGCCTGCACATGTGATGTGACAATAAAAAGTGATTTGATTTGATTTGATTTGATTTACCATTTATAATACAGATACATAAAAAATACACTCCAAAAATACAAAAGACCTTGAAATGTACAAAATATTATTAAAAAATTTGAAAAATTGAGACACCTTGGGGGGGTGCTGAAGCACCCCCAAAAATGGGCTAAAATCGCCTCTGGGCTGACTTAAAGAAATGTACGAGTAGCAGCAAAAGTTAGTCCACCAACACTGAAAAAAGTGATATTGGCTCCTTTTAGATATAGCATATTTTATTTTGGTATATCTTTTTAATTCAAATGAGTAATTCCTGTCTATATAATTCGAGTAACTCCAGAATACATTCCCTGCGTTTTAATCCAATTAATTTTAGTTAATTAAATGTAGCTCAAAATGCTTAAGTATGTTTTTCATAGCATCCTGCTGGGCCATTTTGCGCATGCGTTAGGACAGGCCACCATTTTGCGCGCGGACTGAAAAAGCCGACGCTTTGTGTGCTGCAAGCAGGTTCAAGTTAATCACACAACTTTGTGTAAAGGTGGTCTAGCTTCGGTAAGTAAAGCTTTTACGGTCGTTTTTGTTTTATTTTTTTTTACCTCAGTCAAAGCATGTTGACTCTTTAAGACGTGTGCACATGGAGAAAGAAGTCTAAGCAGTTGTACACCTCTGAACTTTGTCGTGATTTGACTTAAGCTAGCTATGTGCTCTATTAGCTACTGCTCTATTAAAAGAGTAATTGTATTGATGAAAACTGCTATGTTAAATTGTCATATATTTTTAGCTTAGTTCTGGTGGCACACTTTGTACTAACAAATTATGAAACGAGGCAATTTCTCTGTTGTAGTTAGCTGTAAAGTTCACTGTACAGACAGCCTGCAGTTTTAAATTGTGAAATCGTCCCTCCCGCCACAACATTGGCATTAAGGAATAGTCGGGCGGGGGCAAGGAAAATTTTAAAGTTGTAGAGCCTGTAGAGTATGTGTTGGATGAAAAAAATAAAAGAACATTTCAGTATGTTCCAGTTTTAAAGGTTTTATGGCAGCTTTTCAGTGATTGCCACCTTCTTGCTAAGGTTTTGGATGGTAGTCGCATAACAGAACAAAGTGGGGCAGAAGTGATTTACAGGTCTTTTAGGGAGGGGTTGTTTTTCAAAGAAAACAGTTTTTTATCAGCAGGTGAATTGCGAGTTTTACTGAATTTGTATATTGACGATTTTGAGATTTGCAATCCACTTGGAACTTCACGTAAAAAGCACAAAATTTGTGCCATATATTGGACTCTTAGCAATTTACCACCTGCTTGCCATTCATCACTGACTTCCATTTATCTAGCTTTACTCTGCAAGTCTGAAGATGTAAAGACATATGGATATGAAAAGATTCTAGAGCCGTTGTTGAGTGATCTTGTTACTTTGGAAAGTCAAGGGATTTTTATTGCACATCTTGGAGAATTTCTCAGGGGCACAATACAGTGTGTCATAGCAGATAATTTGGGAGCACACAGTATTTCTGGATTTATTGAGAGTTTTTCAGGTGAATACTTTTGCAAATTTTGTGAGGCCAAAAGATCTGATATTCAAGAAACAGAGGTTAGTTCAGGTGCGTTTACTCTGAGAAGCAAAGAGACACATGAAATGCATGTAAGTTCTGCACAGAGTAATGCAAAACCATGTCACGGTGTTAAAAGACGGTGTGTTTTCTCTGCACATCTCTCCCATTTCAGTGTTTGCAGTGGATATCCTCCAGATATTGCACATGACATATTTGAGGGCATATTACCAGTTGAGTTGGCATACTGCCTGAATATCTTAATTTTGAAAAAATATTTTACACTTGAATGAATGAATGAATGAATGAATGAAGGAATTGAAATTTATTTCAGTCAACAACAACAACAACAGATTATAATTTTACATAAAAGTACTCAAACAGAAACCGAAAAAGGAATAGGCTGAAGCCTTATGGCTTATACTTATCCTATCCCTTACCCCCATAGAAATAATCAAATCCTTAACCAAGAAAATAAATAGCATTGATAAATAAGTTGTATAACAGTTTGAAAAGAAATCAATGATAAATCAAGAAATTAAATCAACACAAAAAAATTTTAACAAACCAAATTTCTATAACCTTGTATAATACTAATTTTTAAAATCTTCCTGAAGAATGACAAAGAAAAACACATCTTCAGTTCATCATTAAGTCCATTCCATAATTTCACTCCCAAAACTGACACACATCTATACTTAACATTGGTTCTCACTTTAGGCCTTTCAAACTTATAAGCAGTGTTGGGTAAGTTACTTTAAAATAGTAACTTAGTTACTTCTCTCAAAAGTAACTCAGTTACTTCAAGTTACTCGTTACTAGTTACTAGGGAAAGTAACTTTGGTTTTACTCAGAATTCTCTTGTTAATGTGTTTCTTCCATAACTTTGCCAGTCTTCTAGCTTGCTTACTTGCCACAAGTGCACTGTGCCACCTACCAATAGAAAGGAAAAGATAATGTGCATATTTCCACGAGAGAAATCCCACGCCTGGACCGTCATTGACTGCTGCCATGATTCTAGCCTACGTCACAGCGTCATGTGCGTCTTTTACATCCAACACAAAAACTGCAGTCGTGGTGCTTTCGATTGTACTCAGAACTTGGAAATTCTGCCTTCTGAATAGGAAGATGTAGGTAACACCAGACTGCAGATGAGCTGCATACAGGGCTGGACTGGGACAAAAAAATCGTCCTGGGCATTTTGACTAGAGGGGCACCATTATAGGAAAAATCATAAAGCCTTTGAATGAAAACAAACGCTGTTGTGACAGTGATGTACACTGTTTTGATGGTATATATGCATCAATCTATCAATCTTTTGTTGTAAGATTCAGATAATTATTTTTTAAAAGCTAGACATTTTAAATGAGAATAAGAAAGAAAAGTATTTCTTTGTGCCCCCCTTTCCCTGTTAATGACCTACCTGGCCCCCTGGCAACACTTTGCTAGATCCGCCCCTGCACAGTTACCAGCTGTCAGCTACCTAAAAAAGGATCCTGGGGTTATTTGTCTCTCAGAAACAGTTCATAACTTCCCTTCAACTCATTCATGTCACCTAAAAGGTAAACCTGTTTCTCCATCACCTGTTCAGCTCTGATGATTCAGTAAGGACATCTCCTGGTTTCATCTTCATGTTTCCCTCTCACCAGATAACCAAACCATATCATGACCAGCAGTTTTTTTGCAGATGTGGCTCCAGCAAACATCAGCTGATAGTAGAAATTAATATTAAATAAATTCTAACAACAGCTGATCAAGCTTAAACGTGCTGCTGTTGTTTAGCGCGACATCCGCTGGTTTCCACTTTCTGGCGCAAAGTGAGCGATAAACAAACAAGAGAGCCGATCAGCTGATCACTGATCAGTTTTCATGATTAAAGTAGAAACGGGAGAGGGAGGGGGGAGAATGAGAGAAGAAGAGGCAGCTGTGCAGCGTAAAGACACAGAATAACTCCAGCTTTGTGTCTTTTTCATTGTAGCTGAATTACGGGACAAACTGTTCCTTTTTACCTCAATAAGAAACGCGTAATATTTTCTCTGAATACCAGACGGGACGGTTGGCAACTCTAATAACTTATGAACAAAATAAAGTTAAAACATCATTAACTTCATAGCACCCACCCAGCTGTATAGAAACTCCGTCATGCTAGCTAGCATGCAGTACGGAAAAAGTCATAATAACGAAAATAAACTCCACCTAAACTTGGTTCATATCTGACCCAGAGAGACTGCAGGTCATAACTTCTTACCTGAAGTTCAGTTCACACTTGGACCGGAGGCCGCCTCGGGTCTCTTTTCCTTCTGCGTCCCTTTTCCTTCATCCACCTGCTGGCTTCCACCACTTGCTAATGTTACTGAATCTGTGGAAGCTCCGCGATAGCCACCACACGAAGTAACGAGTAACGAGCCTATCTAAATCCCAGTAACGAGTAACGCGTTCCTGATTTTGGCATAATAACTAGTTACCGTGCTCGTTACCACAATAATAACGTAGTTACTGTAACGCGTTACTTAATAACGCGTTAGTCCCAACACTGCTTATAAGACCCCCTTAAATCATATGTTCCATCTCTTAGTTGAAATATACTTAAAATACAAATTGGAACATTCTTTTTCATCACACGATATATAATTTCTAAAGTTTTAGAATATATAATGTCCATGAATTTTAACATAGATGATCCTACAAAAAACTGGTTGGTGGACTCCCTATATCCAACTTTATTTATTATTCTAATAGCTCTTTTTTGCAATTTAAGTATTGAATCCAAATATGTTTTGTATGTGTTCCCCCAAATTTCTGCACAGTAGGTCATATAAGGCAAACAAAGGGAAGTATACAATAAATAAAGGCAGTTCTTATTCAAAAAATCTCTTGTTTTATAAAGAATAGAAATAGACTTGGATAATTTTCGTTTCACATGTTCTATGTGGGGCTTCCAACAAAGTTTATCATCAATAATTACTCCTAAAAATTTTGTCTCAATTTTACTTTAATATTACTTTTACTACCTCCAAATAACATAAATTTTGTTTTACTTTCATTCAATGATAGTTTATTAAATACAAACCATCTATTTAACTTCATGAGTTCTGTTTCCACTGTTTTCAGTAATTTCTTTATGTCAGGGTTCCTCTGCCTACCCGGTCGGCTCAGTATGGCTACATATGTTTTGTATTCTTTTTTTATTTTTTCCCTGCTCTCTCCCTTCCCCTCTTTCCCTCCTCCCTCTGCCTGGGCGGAGCTCACCTGTGGGCTCCTGCCCTTGGCCCACGCACCTGTGGCTCATCACGAGTGATCCAGCTCCTTTATAAGATGACAGCCCCGTGTTTTTCGTCGCTGGACCGTTGCCAACCCTCGTCAGTGTAACCCCAGCTCAATTACTTCTGAAGTGTTTTCACAGCGATTTACCTTACTATCCCTTCGTGTCTCTGTGTACAGATTCCCTGGACCTACCTACCCCTGTGTTACCCGAGTGAGTGGAGTGTGAAGAGGAGTGGACGGAGTGTGTGTGTGTGTGACTATCGGCGTCTTTCCCATTCGTGTGTGGACCCCCGGAGCCCGGCTTTCCCCTCACTTTTGTAAATAATCACCTGGTGTATCATAATAAAGACTCTTGTGCTTTCAAGACCTAGAGCCTGCGCGTGAGTCCGTTCAGTCCTGTTGTGACACTTTATGTCTTTTCCAGAGCAAAATAAGTTTGTATCATCAGCAAACATCACAAATTTTAAAGTATCACTGGCTGTACAAATATCATTTATATAAAGTAAAAATAACTTAGGTCCCAAAACAGATCCTTGTGGAACTCCACAAGTTACTTTTCTAAGTTTAGATTTCATGTTATTAATACTCATATATTGGAACCTATTATTCAAGTAACTATTTAACCAAAATTGTACAACACCTCTTAAACCATACCTTTCACACTTCCGTAAAAGTAAAGAATGATCTATTGTATCAAAGGCTTTACGTAAATCAATGAACACACCTATTCGAAACTGTTTTTCATCCACAGCCGTTGCAATATTTTCAATAAATTCCATCACAGCTAGAGATGTTGAGCGATTTCTTCTGAACCCATACTGATGATCATTCAATAAATCATATTTATCAATAAAAGAATCTAGTTTGTTTGCAAATAGTTTTTCAAGAATCTTTGAAAACTGAGGCAGTAAAGATACTGGTCTATAGTTTGACACAATCTGTTTATCACCAGTTTTATATAGTGGGATCACTTTGGCAATTTTCATTTTATCTGGAAAAATTCCAGTTTGAAATGATTTGTTACAAATATATGTTAACGGCTGAAGGACACTATGAAGAACTTCTTTAATTAGTGACATGTCAAGGTCGTCACAATCCATGGATTTTTTACTCTTGAATTTACTCACCACTTCTACAATGTCAGTCTCACAGACTCCACCAAGAAACATTGAGTTACATTTACAAGAAGTAGAATCTAGTTTATCATAATTTCCTCCTGGTACAGAAATTTCTTTTGCCAAGTTGGGACCTACATTAACAAAGTAATCATTAAATTCATTATCTTTGCTCTCAGTATTCTCAATCACTACATTACCTCTTGTTACAATACGTGTTGGAGAACATGTATTATGTTGATTTTTTATTATCCCATTTAATACACTCCAGGTAGCCTTAATATTACTTTTATGTTTTTGAAGCAGCTGTTCATAATATCTTTTCTTTTCATATCGCATAATAGATGTTAATTTATTTCGATATTTTTTATATTTGTCTTCATTTTCCTTTGTTCTATGTGCCAAAAAAATCCTGTATAACCTTTTTTTTTTTTTACAGGCTCTTTCCAGACCTTGTGTAAACCATGGTTTTTTCTTTTTATAATTTTTAGAAAACTTTTTAATTGGACAATGGCTGTCATAGATTGACAAAAATATATCCAAAAACGCATTGTATGCATCATTAGTGTCTTCCACATAAACTTTTTGCCAGTCATAATTTTCTAAGTCTGTTTTAAAAGCCGCAATTTGTTCTGGTGTTTTTATTCTACCACTGTAATCCATTTGCTTTTCCTCTTGAAAATGAAGTTGATTGTTCATTTCAATCACTGAAAAGACAGGCAAGTG